>NC_058133.1:259198222-259260870 GCF_016433145.1 Gracilinanus agilis | reverse complement strand
CCACTCCCCTCCTCATTACCCCTCCCTTCTTTTCTCCCCCCTGGCCCCTCTTTCATCCCCTCCAGCCCCTTTCAGAGGCTGCCCCCCTCCCCTAATCCTGGCCACCTCCCCTAATCCCCCACCCCCCATCCCGGGCCGGCTGCACTATTGTGAAGCATCGAGAAGGCGGGGAACAGGAGGGGGGACTGAGAAAAAGGATGAAGGTTGAGGCACCTGTTCCACGTTGTCCCCCTTTCCCAAGCCCAGAATTAGGAGTATGGCCGAGTGGACATCCCCTCCCCTTTCACCCTTGTGGGATACGGGGCCGGTTAAAGGTGGGGGTGGAGAGGACTCCGAGGATGCAGGACACTGGCCACAGGGGTGGGGCTAAGACCCCCTCCTTCTGCAGGCACTGTATCCCACACTCTCTTCACACCCGGCGGCGGGGGTTGCCCTGGGAAACGAGCCAGTGAATGGGAACAATCCCACCAGGAGAAGAAGGGGAGGAGGAAATGGGGAGGAGTCTGAAGACTTGGACACAAGAAGGAGCCAGAGGGGGTAGGAAGATTTGGAATTTATTAGGGTCACAAACACTCTTTTCATATAACACGTCTCCCCAATATTCAATCACTGCCCCCCCCAGCTGAATCTTCTTTTGCCAGACCATAGAGTTGCTTCAGGAAAGGGGTGAGTTCTGGGTCCTGGGATCCCGTGGGAATTACATGAAGAGACCTCCTGGGAAGGTCAGAAAAGAGGGAGATAGAGGTATAGAGAAAAGGAAAAAAACTTGGGACAGGGATTTCTCTAACCTCCCACATCTTCCTTAGTCCCTCAAGAATTGTTTCAGAGGTTTCCATTCACTCCCTGCTTTATTAGGTCCCATTTCCAATTCTTTTTTCATCATACCAGTGACTTCCAGAGTGGCCCCTGTGATGTATCTACTGCCATCTGATGCTAGGAATGCCACCACATCTGCCACATCTGGGGAAAGGGTTCAGAAGTCTGATTACTGCTGCCCTATAAATCCCAGGAATGTTTCTCCTTCCCTCCTCCCCTGACCCCCCACCCCCAAACAACAATTGGCAAGGAACACCAATAACATAGCTCCCAACCCTAGACACCATCTCACAAACTCTCAAGATCTGGTACCTAAGGGCCTTTTTCAGTCTTCACTTACTAGAACCCCAATTTCTATCTACCTCATCCACTCAGGGTTTTCCTCACTCTTGTTTCCTTACCCTCAGGAGCCCCCATATGGCCCATCGGGATAAGTGGAGTTATCTGAAAATAGACACAATGGGAAAGGAAAGATTTTTTTTTTAATGGAGAAGTGGTTTCTCTGACTTGAGCTTCCTCTCCAGAATTTTCTCTATGATAGGGCTTAATGGGAAGAAGGGGGAGTGTTAGGTGATCCCTACCTGATCCAATACTTTCTGTGGTACTTTTTCTGTCATGGGTGTTTTGATGAACCCTGGAAGGATGGAGTTGCAGCGGATTCCATGTCTGTGAGGAGGGAGAATTACTACTAACTCTGGTAATTGCTGATTCCTCATTTTGACCCTAGTAATTGCCACCAAGCTGGACATCAATCAGTTTACTATTAGCTGATATGGGATCAAGCATTTCCAGGGACTTGGTTACTTCTAATGCTATAAAATGTAATCAGCTTAATGATCCCTCTCATTTCCCTGGCTAACCGTCCAAGTTCTCGGGCCACACTCCTGGTCATTCCATCCACTCCAGCTTTGGATGCTGCATAGTTCACCTGCCCCAGGTTCCCCACCTGTGGATGAGTTAGAGGTCACAAGGAAGCCTCCCCTTTCTCCCATTTGTCTGACTTCTCCCAGACTGACCTTTCCTACTATGCTGCTGATGTTGATGATGGAGCCACCACAGCCATTAGATACCAAGGCTCTAGCTGCAGCCTGAGTAACCAAAAAGGTGCCCTGAAAATGAAGGGAAAGGGTGGCAAAGGTAGTGAGTAATCACAGCACTACAAACTTCCCCTGCTTTGGGCACTCCCTCCCATTTTTTCCTAGACAGGTAAATTAGGTCAGAGTCAGGATGACCAGAGGACTTGAAAGGTTAAGGGTCAAGACCTTGAGGTTGACGGAAATAACTTCATTCCAGTAATCCTCAGACATTCGGAGCAAGAACTCATCCCGAGTGATCCCGGCACAAGAGACCACCACTGATGGTGGGCGGGAGAAGCAGGCCTGGGGGAGCCGGGAAGGAAACGAGGTTTCTCTCTGAGCACAAAAATGGACTGCGAGAAATAAGACACACGAGAGCAAATAGCTTCTCCCTTTCCCACGTGTGGACTGTATAGGCTCATTCTCACCTGGATTTGCTCTATCAACCCCTGCGCCGCCCCGGCCTCGGCTACATCTGCCTGGAAAGCAGCGTGACGCCCGGGGCCAGCCCCAGCCTCGCTCCCCATCCCCTTCAGCAGCCGTATCGTCTCCTCCGCTGCTGCCCCATTCCGGTCGCTAGCAGCCACGAGGGCCCCTTCCTTGGCCAGTCGCAGGCTGATTGCCCGGCCGATACCGCTGCCAGCACCTGGGCGGGGGAGGAGAGGAGGAAACGCACTGGGATTATCTCTTGGTCCCAAGAGTGCGGGCAGGAGCGGAGACGGGGCCAGGTTGGGGAATACTTCATAACCTAACACAAGGCACTTGGCCTTTGAAGCCAGTGCTAAGGGGATGGGATCACAGGCACCGCAGCACTTCCCCGCGAAGCTCGGTTTCGCCCGACCCTCGCGTGAAGTTATTTTGTGTAAAGCGCCTTCTATGTACTGGGGAAGTAGGTGGGGTGGGAGTGATCCCTAACCTGTGACCAGGGCAAGCGCGGAACGGAGCCTTAGCTGGGCGGCCATGGTAGGGACCTAGCGAGCGCTTCAGCTCCAGCCAATGGGAATAGAGAAAAGCGGGGCCAAGAACTTAGTAGCCAATCAGAAGTAAAGGGATGCGCAATCGCTCTTCTGGGTAACCAGCGGGAGTCCCGTAGGATCTAAGCCTCAAGGAAATTAGTGACAGGCTGGGAGAATATATGCATCTTTTCTCCGAAATTAAGACGAGAGACCAGATAGGGTGAAAGAGCCGGGGCCTTTATTTCCGGTCACCACCCATTTCCACCCCCACCCCCCCATGATATATAAAAAAAAGGGAAAAACTAAACTGTTATAAGATCAATAATAACAAGACTTCCCTCCCCCAATCACTACACACGATTGCCCTTTATCCTGATCCCGCCCCCTTCCACTCCCTTTGCCCAGGCTCGGGCCTTTAAGAAAGGCACACACTCCGAATGAGGAGATGGGAGGAGTAGCTCGGGGCAGCTTGGTCCCTTGAGAACAGGTAAGGTGGACACAGGTAACAGGAGTCCCTATTCTGTGGCTCCTTCTTCCTTTCTTCTTGGGGCCGGCTTTTACACCATGGTCACATTTAGCCTCCATACCTAAAGCCCAACTCCATTGTCAATCAATTCTTAGTACTATGGCCATTCCAGCATCTCATTCTCAAGTCTACTGCTCCCTGAGACCTTCAGGTCTGTAGGGCCAATTCAAGTTCATTGACCCTCTAGCCTTTTACCTTTCTGGGACCTGTTTCCTCCTTCCTTTGGCTAGCACCCCTCCCCCCATCCAAGTCACCCCAACCTACAGGGTATAGAGGGAGGGATCTCCCACCTCTCATTCGAGGTAGGCAATCAGCACCATCATAGCAACTCCACCCAACAGCCCTAGAACCTCCAGCAAGGACTGCAGGGGAGAAGCCTCCCTCAGTAGCTCAGGCAATACAGACACTGTTGCTACATAGATGAAGCCACCAGCTGTAAATGGGAGGACCCATCCTGGGCCACTACCACCAGCAGCCCCATTTCCCTGGGACCCTCCTTCAGCCAGGAGTGCACAGGTCGTGCCTGCCAAGGCCCCTAGTGCAGTCAACAGTTGAAGACGCATCGCCTGAAGTGGGGTAGGGGGTTTGAGGAAGGGAAAGAAAAAAAGAGAAACCTTCAGTATCACCCTTGGTAAGGGATAAGATGCAAGTTAATAACCTGGAGTTTGTAGCATTAAGACATGAAGAGAGACTTGGAGCAGTTTTTTTAGTCTACAGAGGCCAAGAGGTAGAAACAATTTCTATACTAGTGAAAAAGAGTACAGACTCCTGCTTGAAACAAGAGAGACAAAAGAATATAAGGAAGCTAATTTCTTGGGGTTTTATGGAGGTGATGCGTGTGGGGGGAGGGCTCAGCGTTCAGAGACAGTGATATGAAATGAGGAGCTAAAGGGGCCACCTGGAAAGAAAGGATACCTGAGGAATGTTCATAATTCTCCCAATCACTGACCTGTCTCTTGCTGCAGCCAGACTGGACAAGGATGGCAAAATCTCCAACCTCATGGGGCACCTCATGTAGCAGGACTGTGAGTGTGGTCAGGATTCCTAGTCCCCGGCCCCCTCGGAAAGAGGCCCCAATTGCTAGACCATCCGTGAAGTTGTGAGCCAGGTCAGCGGCTAGGTTCAGGTATCCAGACACACGCAAGTCTGGACAGGAGAAGCAGGGAAGGTGAACTGAGTAAGTTCTCCAAACTCCCATGTTCACCCTGAAATGACTTTTAGATGAACGATATCTAATCACAGTAACTGAATATTATAGTAAATAGATCCCTTCCCTCAAGCAGTCTCCAAACCTTGTTCAGAATGTTTCAGACACTGTCCCCGGTCCCTCACCTGAGCCTCCTTTCTCCTCTTCAGATTTAAGCTGTTTCACCGGACCATCATTGGGTTCTCTGCCTGTTCCTCTCCTCCTCCTTGCCCCTCCAATCTCTTTCTCTTTTTCTTCCTCATCTGAGCTTTGTTTTACCTTGGAGGATTCTGAGGAAAGAAAAGAGTAATCAGAATGAAGAACAGATCTCCCTCTATCATTCAAAGATAGACCCTAATCTGTGCCAGGAAGATTCCTGTATTTCTACAACCATCCTGAGTTCCCAAGGCAGGAGAATACATCATAGTGAAGAAGGTATTCTGAACTCTTACCACGTCGTCCATGCTCGTGTCCATGTCCATGCCCATGTCCATGTCCTCCCTTCACATGGGTCACAAACTTCTCCACCACAAGAAAGGCAACAATTCCACCAAGAACCCAGAGCCCAACAGAGAGAATGGGGCCCTGGTCTAAGGATAGAGAGACAGAAGAAAGATACTGAGATAGAAACATAGTCCTGAGTCTTCTCCGCATTCTCTGGCATGAAGTTGGGGGATTTGCGGGAGATGGTCAAAAACCCTTCCCTCTACCTTGGACCCACACTTTGCCCCTATTCCCTTCTCACGGTTATGGGAGTGTCCATGTCCTGGCCTTTCCTCAGGTTGATGGTCCATATCTCCATGATGAGAATGAGGTTCTGAGGAATGAAGGTCAGAAACAGAAAGCATATGATATAAGCATCACAGCTAACTGAGGGACTCAAAGTAAGAGGGAGAGTAAGTTTGAAGGGAAAAGAAGGTTAGGGGTCAGAGGTCACTCACCCAGGGCATGAGGTATAAGATGAAGGAAGGCATCTCCCAGAAGTCCCCCAGAGGCAAAACTGAGCAGGATTTGCAGGAGTGATCGATGTTGGGGGGAATTGGATTCCACAGGCACAAGGAAGAGGATGAAAAATGGAGCTGCTGAGATCAGCACTGTTGCCCCCAGAGCCTGATAAGTATAAGTTTGGGGGTTAAGGAAATAAGTCATGAGTGTGTGTTAATTATTATATAATGGTGGGATCCCATACCCCACAACCCCTTCCACTATTCCCACTATTCTCTGGAAACTCACATAAGCCCAGAGACTGACAGTGTCCAAGTCCTGCCCACTGCCTAGAATCTCAGAATCCCCAATGCCTCTAGGGCTTTGTCCATGATCATGAGTGTGACCTCTGTAGCTGTGTCCATTTCCTTCATGTGAATGCCTTTTGGGCAAGGGATCAGGATCATGATAAAAGCTCTCATGAGTGTGGCCATGGTGTCCTGGTGCATGGCTGTGACCATGATGGAAATCATCATGAAAATGTCCATGGCTGTGATGCTGGAAATCTTCATGTGAGTGCCCATGGCCATGATGGTGGAAATCTTTGTGCAAATGTCCATGACCATGATGTTGGAAATCCTCATGTGAGTGCCCATGGCCTGGATGGTGGAAATCCTCATGTGAGTGTCCATGATCACGATGGTGGAAATCTTTGTGTGAGTGCCCATGGCCATGATGGTGGAAATCTTCATGCATATCTTCATGCAGGTCTTCGGGTTCCCCAAGTCCAGACACCAGCAGCTCCAGGACAACCCAAGTCACCAACCCCACAGCTGCCCAACATCTGGCCCCCGGGGCTCCTCGGGCCATTGCGATTATCTAGAAAGAAAAGAGACAGTGACTCTTCTCAGACCATCTAAGGGGTCTATTGCTCATTACCCCATTATGGTTGCTTTCCTATTCCCCCAAACCAGGGTCTCTGGTCACTTTCCTTTCAGAAGCCTTCTCCCGCTCCTCCCCAGGCTCTCTGGTCTCTGGGAAAGTCTTGCTTATCTCCTAATCTCCCGGCTTGGTGTTCCCTCTGGGCCACCGTCTCTATGGTCCCGGGAGGGTATAAGGAGACTGTGAATGCAAAGGATGGATGAGGACTCACCGGCACCGAGGTCTTCTCTCTCCCGGGTTCCCACGGACGGACGTGGCACTCCCGCGTTCCCGCTCCCGCGAGAAGAGGAAGTTCCGCCCTCTCTCCGCCCCTTTCTTTTACTCGGACAGCGGCTCTCTCAGCTGCAGTAACGGGGCACTTATCCCTGATACGCATGCGTATACGGAGGAAGTGGACCAGCCGGAAAGAACGGAATGGCCTCCTCCACCTTGGTGAAGGGCGGAAGGTAGCTCAACGGCTTCCTGTCCTTACCTAAATGGCTGCCACCATGGTGCTGCCATCTTGGTATAGGGCAAAGTGAAGTACCTTGTTCCGCCAGATCTGGCGCCCCATTCCAAGACCTAGGCAGTATCCTGTCCTCCTCTCCCGACCCCAGAGCTCTGTAGGTATCCTCCCCCCAGTCTTTCCACACCTCCTCCTGGGGGCCATGCCCTTGGCAGCGTTGCCCTCTCTCTTCTATCCTTCTCCAGCTCCCATGCCGCGGGGCAGTGTGGGCCTGTGGGGGAGCGTGGCGCGAAGCATTGTGGGGCCGGGACCCGGTGGTGGCGGCGGCGGGTGGAGGTGGCGGCCGGAGAACAACAAGCCCCGGAGCCGGAGCCGGGGGGAGCGGGACGGGACGGGATGGGCGACAGCGGGCGGGGTGAGTGGTCGGCAGGGTAGGGCCAGGGTGGGCGGGCGAGCGACGGTGCTATCTGCATGTCCTCTTCCTCTCCTACATCCACCCACGGGTGTCTTTGCCTACCGCCTCCCCTCCCCCTTCCCTGCCAAACGCCCAGCTAATGGGTTATCCGCACGCCAAAGGGTTTTGCTCCTCATTAAATCTGGAGTGGGTCGAGGAAGCATGGACTGCACTCTTCTTTGCTTGCCTCGGGAGGGATTGGAGAGAGGGAGGGCTGGGGGGCGGAGCACGTGTCAGGGAGGGGTCAGCATCTTCCAATCTCCCCCTCTGGGCTACCCTGACCTCGGAGCTTAGGCTAATATTGCTACGATAGAGGGCTGGTTCGTTTAGAGCTCTTATGACCCCACCCACTTAGAGACTAGGTAGGCTTTGGTCATTCCTAATGAGTTCAGATCCAAATATCCATGTTCACCATTCTGTATCACCCCTAGACTATTCTGCTGCTGTCTCATGCCTCCAACTCACCTTTGGGGAAAATGTAGTGGAAAGAGGAGACCTGGGTTCGAATGCTGGCTTCAACTCTTTCCAGTTGTGGGACGCTGAACAAGTCACTTTTCCTTTCTGAGCCTCAATTTCCTCATATGTAAAATGAGGAAGGCTCTAAGGTCCCCTCAAGTTGAGTCCAAAATCTTTTCCCAGTTTAAGTAGAATAGACTGAGTTAGCATTTTCCCCAACTTGGGCAAACAGAAAAATGATTAAAAGCAAATAAAGTGGCTTTACTTGGGATGGAGAAAGTTTAAAGTCTCATTTTATCTTTGTATCTTCAGTGCCTGAAATAGGACCTTGCCCATAATAGGCTCCAAATAAATGTTTGTTGAATTTGAATTGAAATACATAGTTGACCAGGTGAAGACTGATTATCTCTCTCTCTCTCTCTTTTTTTTTTTTTTTTTGTCTCTACATTTTTGTCTCTATTTCTGTCTCTTCTCTCTTCATACCCTAAGACTGTAGAAGCCCAGACAGCTCCTCCCTGAGCTCATCCCCACAGCCGCCTCCCCGGGGGGGCCCTCCCTCTTCTCCTCCTGGGCCCCCCCTGGCTCCCCTACCCTCTGCAGCTTCATCTCTCCTAGGAACAGGGGGCCCACCCCAACTCCCACTTGGCTCCCCCTTCCCTGTCATCAGCTCCTCCATGGGGTCACCTGGGCTTCCTCCCCCAGCACCTCCTGGACCCTATGGCCCTGTCAGCAGTCCCCAGGTGAGCTGTTGTGATCCCATGACCTTCTTGAACTCTGTGACCCTTGACCCTGGTTTGAATTTACATATAATCTGGTGATCTTTCATGACACCAGGCCCTGGTGTGAGCCTCTATTCTTTGTGAACTCTGATGTCTTGGTCCATGATGTCCTTAGCCCTTTTTTACCTTGATGAATAATCTCTCAGTCACTCTTAGAGCCAATGATTGTACTTTTTTCCTTTGAGTTCCCCTACCCATCATCCTTGGACCTGTATTCAGTCTCCTCTCCCCTCTTTGCTACCTAGAGATATAGATAGATAGAGACATATATCATAGAAGAGGTGGAGAATAGATTTAGGCCCTTGTGACTATTGTCACCAGTCCTTCCAACAGGCATCCTTGTAATATCCCCTCAGATTAACTCCACAGTGTCACTCCCTGGGGGAGGGTCCGGCCCCCCAGAAGATGTGAAGCCACCAATGTTGGGTGTTCGAGGCCTGCACTGTCCACCTCCTCCGGGAGGTCCAGGGGCTGGCAAACGTCTTTGTGCAATCTGTGGGGACAGGAGCTCAGGTACGGTGTCATTGGGTCACTCGAAGCTCACAGTGAGGAACAAGGAGAGGGGCCAGGCCATATCTCACTTGTGGCAGTTGGAACTTAGATAAGTGACTGGTGGTCATCCAAGGGCAAAGTAGGGGCTGGGTGAGAGCTATAGGTCTTGAGTGGGTGAATGGGAGGATACATCCCACAGGTTACCTGTCAAGGTTAAGGAGGGCAGAGGAGAGGCAGCATGATGTATCTGGAGAATTGGGCTTAGAATCACATGAGTTGAATTTGAAACCTGGTTCTATCACTTACTAGCATTCTGAGCTGGGGCATAGCACTTTCCTATATGTAATGTCTATGTAAAATGAGTGTAATTGAACTTGCACTTGGTTGTAAGCAAAGGGTCGATGCCCCTGTGTCCTGGTTCCCGTATCTGTTTTAGGCACAATGAGGTGCATGTTTGCAGGGATTCAGAGGGGGAAGTTATTAGTCTCCCCACCCTGGGGTATCTAAGCCACCTTGTGTTCCCTTCCTCTTCCCCCCTCCTTATTCTAGGCAAACACTATGGGGTATACAGCTGTGAAGGCTGTAAAGGCTTCTTCAAGCGCACCATCCGAAAGGACTTGACTTACTCATGTCGGGACAACAAGGACTGCACTGTGGACAAACGGCAACGGAATCGCTGTCAGTACTGCCGATACCAGAAATGCCTTGCTACTGGCATGAAGAGGGAGGGTAAGAAGTCAACTTTCTATAGCTACTGAAGTCCCTCCATCCCCCTATCTTCTGCCCCCCCCCCCGCCCCTCATCCCATCTGTTGGCCTTCTCTCTGACATCTCCTTCACTGAGGTTGTGTGTGGGGGAAGTGGACTGAAGTACCCACCGGCCCATACCATACAACTTTAGAGTCAAGCCAGAAAGAGAGAAGAGAATCAGAATAAGGAAACCTTCCCATCTGACCTTTTCTTCCTCCTCTGCCATGTGTCTTTTCTCATTTCCTCTTGCAGCTGATCTCCCCCAAAGGTTCTGATCTGGCTTTTCTACCCTCTCTCAGTAGTTCTGCAGTGGTCTTTCTGTCCCAGGTCTAGAACCCCTTTTGAACCTGTCTTTGGCCCTCTCTGTGATTCTGGCCTTTGTTACTCTATAATTTGTGGTCAGTCTCTCTGGCTTTCTCTTCCACTCTATAGTCTTGTTTCTTCTCTGGCCTCTAGTTCCTGACCATTTGTCTCTGATTCAAGGAGGAGCTCTCTCAAACTTTTTTTATGATGTTTAGGGGATTTTTCTATCCCCATTTCTCGATATAGGAATCCAAATATATCAAAGCTGGAAGGAACCTTAGAGAACCTTAGAGAGTCCAACCTCTTTATTTTTACAGATGAGGACAAGTGGCTCTTTGAGGGGCAAGTGATTTGCCCAAGGTCATACATCCAGTAAGTTGCAGAACCAGAATAAGAACCTAGATTTCTTGAAAACTTTAAGTCCTAACGTTTTGTTTTTTGTTTGTTTTGTTTTTCCCCTACACATACTGATCAAGGTTTGACATTTTTCTAAACTGTACCAGGAATCACATACCCTGATTCTAGTTTTGGCTCTACCACTTACCAGCTATATGACCCTGGTCACTTAACTCTCAAGTTGCTGGGCCTTAACCTCTCTGAGACTCAGCTTCATCCCCCATAAAACTGGGCCAACAATACTTGCCCTCATCTACTTCATAGAAATATTGTGAGGATCAAATGAAATAATGAATGTGGAAGTGTTTTGTTATGATCTACTTAAGATTTCTCCGACCCTTTAGGTGATCCCTGTTTCTTCTTGACCCTCTCCTTCACCAAGTTCCCCACCCCTAACTTATCTATATCTTCTAATTGGTTCTTGGGTGTCTTAGTTCCCTGCCATCCCCCAAAACATGACTGACCCCTGTGCTGATTCTCCTGTGAGCCCCTTCTGACCTCCCACCCATTTTTCTTTTCCCTCCCACCTCCCCAGCGGTACAGGAGGAGCGTCAAAGGGGCAAAGAGAAGGACGGGGAAGGGGAGGGGGCCGGGGGGGCCCCTGAGGAGATGCCTGTGGACAGGATCCTGGAGGCTGAACTCGCCGTGGAGCAGAAGAGTGACCAGGGCGTAGAAGGGCCCGGGGGGGCCGGGGGCGGCGGCAGTAGCGTGAGTGACCAGGGAGAGAACTGTCCTCTCACTTGACACTGGGGGGGAGGGAGTTCTTAAATATATGTCCAAGATCCCCCAGCTCCCAATAATCCAAATAGTGATAATTGAAGCAGGAATAGTGTCCAAGGCAGGAATGCCCAAGCCTCCCTCTCTGCCCTTACCATCCTTCCCTCCCCTTCCTTCCCAACCCTCCCTCTCCAAGCAATAAGGGTTGGAACAGAAATGTAAGTGATGGGAAGACTCTACCCCCCACCCCCACCCCGGGAGGAAGGGACCTGTTGGAGGGGAGAGGCTTTTTCCCATGAGAGAGAGAGTGAGTCCTAATATTTCCCCAACCCTGTGTATCCTCATTCTTCTTCAGCCAAATGACCCTGTGACCAACATCTGTCAGGCAGCAGATAAACAGCTGTTTACACTGGTTGAGTGGGCAAAGAGGATCCCGCACTTCTCCTCTCTGCCTCTGGATGACCAGGTCATTCTGCTTCGAGCAGGTCAGTGATTTCTGGCCTCTGGCCTAGGTGACCTTTTGACCCTGACCCAGCATGACCTCCTGGATTCCTGGAACCCTCAGTGACCTACCCTGAATCACCTCTAGGTGGACAGACTTTCCTGAGCAGGGAAGCTTACTGCCCCAACCCTTCTTCCCTTCTTCAACTCCAATAACTCCCAGCCTGGTCCCTGGCACCTGACCTCATGGCCTCTGCCTCTTAGGCTGGAATGAGCTCCTCATCGCCTCCTTCTCTCATCGTTCCATCTCCGTCAGGGATGGCATCCTCCTTGCCACAGGGCTCCATGTCCATCGAAACTCTGCTCATTCAGCTGGTGTTGGAGCCATTTTTGACCGGTCAGTGTTCCTTGGGGGACTAGGGTAGTTGGTTGGTGCAGAGGACAATGTGGGATGATCTTTTGCTGGTCATTTTTCTGAGCTGGATAGAAGAATGACTCCTATGTCTTTCCTTAGGGTTCTGACTGAACTAGTGTCTAAGATGCGTGATATGCGAATGGATAAGACAGAACTTGGCTGTTTAAGGGCTATTATCTTATTCAACCCAGGTAAAGGAGACCAACTTCTCTTTGAGATACCCCTACTCACCCCACATAACCCAGAGATTTCCCAAGTAACTGAATGACCTCTTCCTAAATATAATCCTCCTATTATAGAAGACATCTTGCAGTAGTGGAAAGAACTTTGGATTTCAGTGACCAGCAGTTTTGGGTTCAAGTTCTGGCTTTACCAGTTATTTGTTGTATGACTGGATAAGTCACTTCTCTCTGGACTAAATAGGATTAATACTAGATGATCTCCAGAATCCCTTCTTTCTCTAATAACCTCTTTCTTTCCAAACTCACCATCTTAGTTTGGCATAGGAATAGGTATCCTGTTTCATAACCCAGAGACATTTCTTTCCCCTAGTGTCCCGGAAAGACAAAATACAACCAACACATGAAAAACAATGCTAAATGTGGAAATAGATGACTCACCCAAGGTTGAGAGTGATGGGGTGGGAGGGAGACCTTTGACTTCATTATTACTCTTCCTCTCATTTTCCTCTTTCTTCCATTTGTTTTCTTCACCTAATCCTCTCTCATTCTGCTTCATCTCCTCCTATAGATGCCAAGGGCCTCTCCAACCCAGGGGAGGTAGAGATTCTGAGGGAAAAAGTCTATGCATCTTTGGAGTCATACTGTAAACAGAAATACCCTGAGCAGCAGGGACGGTAAGATGGGAGGGGGACATGGCAAGGAAGAGTCTTGGAAAGTATTTATTGGTGGAACTGGAACCCTGGGGATGGGGATGGGGGAAGGATTGAGTGATGCCAATAATGAGTGGCTGTGAGAGAGAGAGAGAGAGAGAGAGAGAGAGAGAGAGAGAGAATCTTCCTGTAACAGCTCTCTGTCTCAGTCTCTGCACACACACATATTTTTATGGAGGGGTTTCTGAAGTTTTCCCCTTATTTTCCCTGATCCCCTTCTTCTCCTCCACTCTCCCTCCCTCCTACCCCAGGTTTGCAAAGCTGCTTCTTCGCCTCCCTGCCCTCCGCTCTATTGGCCTCAAGTGCTTGGAGCATCTGTTTTTCTTCAAGCTCATCGGGGACACACCCATTGACACCTTCCTCATGGAAATGCTGGAGGCACCACACCAGCTTGCCTAACACTGAAAAATAGAGGGGGGAGGGTGACCTGCATACCTGGAGGGAGGCTGGAATGCAAGATGGGCCCCAAACCTTGGGAGATGAGGGTGGGGAAGAAGGCTTCAGGACCTTGGATAGAGGACAGACCTAAACTGAAACCCCCAAGGGGTTTACACCAGTTCATCTGATGCCATTATCAGAGGAGACTCCAGAACCCTAAGAGGGATGGGGTTGTCTGTCCTAGGCCTCAGCTGGCTTGGTCCTCTAACTTATGGGGGATGCCCAAGTTTTGAACTGAGTTCTCATACTGGTAAAGGATTCCCCTCACCCTCCCATCTATTTCCCTCCAAACAGCACTGGGGTTCTGCTGTGCTTCTCTTCCAGGACCCTGTTCCTCCCCTCTTTTTGAATAAGACAGTTGAAATGAGGGCTCTGTTCTTCACCCTAAGAAATGGACATTGGGGGGCAGGACCCCTCCACACAATGATGGACGTTGGCCATGGGGCTCACACCTCCTCCCTTACCAAGATATGGAAAGATTGTGGGAGATGGGAATAATGACTGGGAGAGGAATCACTGAAATCTTCATAGCCTGGTTCTCACATCCCTCTTTTTATGACATCTCCCTTTTTAGTCAGACTGAAGGGGAGTGAGGAGGGTGAGAGGACAGACTGGCTTTCTCCTGGCCTCCAGTGTGCTGAGGTTTTACTGGGAAGAGCCAGAGGTTAGTCTCAAGGGTCTTCCCACTGGTGAAAGAGAACTGTGTTAGGGGAAGGGTATAGGTTGCATCTGTTCCTGGGGATCTCGAAGCATGAGTGATTTGTTCTCCCAAAACTTCAGCCTTTCTATCTGCCCAGTCTACTGGGGCAGCCAAGCCAGGGAGAGGGGTGATTTGAGTAGGGAGCTGTTAAAGAGAGATGAGAAGTGCTTCTGAGATGATACGGTTATCACTGAAACCACCCCTCCCCCTTCCTGATTACACCACCTCCCTCCATAATCATGTCTTCCTAGTACTCACATAAACCTTTTGCCCTGTCCTCCCTTGCTAGGGAAGCTCCTAGTTTGAGGAGGCAGGGTTGCTGCAGGGACTGGAGGTAGGGATCAATCCCAGGGAAAGGGGTGGGGGGGGTCTTCTGGGACCTGCATGATTCTATAGGTTCCAGCTCTCCCATAGAACTTTTCCCAAAAAAAAAAAAAAATGCTTTCAAATTAAACCGCTGCTTTTCTGGATGTGGGGGTCTCTGTGTGGGGAGTGGGGTGTAGTGGGGAGCAGGGGCGGAGGGAAAGGGATTCTGTGCTGGCCATACGTGTTGACTTCTAGAATGGGAGGGAAATACTGCTCAGACTCCCCTGGCAATGCGGCGGTTCCCTGGGGCTTGAGGGGCCGGGAGGAGGTTGAGGGGGGGACTACAAGGAGCGCTTTGTCCTGGGGGGGGGTGTGTGTGTGTGCCAGGCTAGGGGCGGGGCGGGGGTCGGAGGAGTGGAGGGTGTGAGTGTGGAGAGCCGGCTTTCAAAGGCTCCTTGTTTCCCTGCCACCTCCACCCCCCTCTCCGGCTGAGGCGGCGGGCAGGCGGGTGGTGTCTGCTCAGTCCCAGTTTTTCACCCGCTGCACCGAGGGCTCCGGGCAGACCCTGGGACTGCGCGCGTCTAGTCCGTGCGGAAGATTCAGGACAGCGGCACCTGGCCACAATCTCAAATCCATTTCCCCAAACTGGTTCTTCTCTGTCCTCTGGTTCCCCTCTTCTCTCGCCCCCCGCCCCATCTCTTCATCACCCTTTCGAGGTCCCGAGGCTGTGTGGCTCACAGTTCTACTCTGCAGCTCTCGGACTTTTGAGTCCTCCGAACTTTCCATCCCCTAGTATCCTTGATTCCTCGGAGCCTCTACCCCCTCCAGTGGCCCGCCCATCCCTATCTTTAGCCTCTTCTATAAATACCTGGACTCTGTAATTACCTCTGCGGGGAGGGGCGGGGGTGTGTATAATTATGGAGAACTGATTATAGAGGAGATCCCCCTTCGTCCCCCCTGCAACCAGAACCCCGCCTCCAAACTAGGGACCGAGAGCAGAATGCCTGGGTTATCGGAAAGGAGAGAGAAGGGGAAACTGGGCACCTTGGAGCCCTAGGCTCCAAGATGAGGGTTAGGGGAAGAGAACAAGATGCCTAGGTCCTTTGAGAAGGTAAGGGTAAGATACCTGGGTCCCCGGAAGGCCCTTGTCCCCATGGGCGGAGCAGGGATTTCCCCAGAGAAGGTATAAGGAGGGGGGTTGGGATTTTCCCTCTCCGGGTGCGGGAGGGGCGTGGGGGGCTGGACAGGGGGCGGGGTCGGGGGTTCTTGACTGGTAGGGTGGCCCGGGACACACAAGTGGCTGCAGCAGAGGAGGGAGCAGCAGCCAGCGCTGGATCACTGACATCTTCCCTTCGGTGCATGGAATCTTAGGACTGAGAACTGCAGAGGTCCCCAACTCAGCCATCCTCCCCTCTCCAGGGGACTTAGGAGTTCGAGCACCAAGAGCTTGCTGCTCCTTCTCCCAGAGTCAGGTGTTCTAACGCCTCCAGCTGCTCTTCCCTCTCTCCCTCTATCTCCGCTCCTTGGCTCTTCGGGACCGGGGCGTCCCGGCAGCCCAGCCATGGAGCGGTGCAGCCGCTGCAGACGTCTCCTTCTGCTGGTCCCGCTGGTGCTGGGACTGAGCGCGCCTCCGCCAGCGGGAGCAGGTAAGTGAGACCAGGTTATCGGACACCAGAGTTGGGAGGATGGGAGGAGCTTTGGATTTGGGGGAATCTGGCAGGATAAATCCCTGGTTGGAACGAGGTTAGGATATGGAGAGGATGGAGAATCCCCCAGAATTTCGGTCCTTGGATTTTGGTCAGAATACAGTGGTGTGTGAGGAGCCACCTGGATCCGTGTCAGTATCCCTGGGGACTTGGGGTGGGACATTTCTGCCCTGGGGAGGAGAGACAAGGAGATCGAGTCTGGGAGTCAAGATTTCAGGGCTGAGGGGAGGGTGGGCAGGGATAGCTCCTTTACTGTCTCAACTTGTATCTAGTGGATGTTAGAATGGGTGCACAGGGTAGGTGTGTGGGGAGATAGAGACGCTAGTCTAGGAGTCTAAAGGTACCTGTGTTCTTAGAAAGGGAACTGAGAGAGATATCAGGAGTCCTTCATTCAGACTTGAAACTGGAGGCTCTGAATTGTAAGTTTTAGCTAGGGGAACCCACTTATCCTGCTGAGTGGACACTCTTCTGGCATTTGGGAGCCCACGGACACCAGTGGGGAAATCTGTACCTGCCTCAATGTTTCTCTCTCTCTCTTTTTTTCTCCTCTTGGAGTGGAGTGTGGAATGAAGGTGGGAGAAGCTAAGGAATGAATCAAAGGATCAGGGGAGCTTCTGTGATACTCCCATGCTCCCATAGACAGTTCTCTGGCCCTATTCTCTTCCCGCACCGGTCTCCCCCCACCCTTTCCTCCTGTGCCCTCACTGCTGCCACGCGGCTGGCTCTGGAGAGCGCTGGGGCCACTGCCAACGGGCCGGGCCGGACGGGGCTGGGATCAGGTGTCTGAGATCGGAGCCAACTCTCTGCATTCCTGCCCCTCCCCTCCCCCGTTGAGGCCAGGCTTGCTCCCCTGGGACCCAGCGTCCGAGACCCCAGGCTCTCTCCCCCAGCTTTCCCTAGATGAGAATGTTCTAACCTGAAGGGACCACAGTGAGGGGAGGTATGTTTTCACAGAAGAGGAGCCTGGAGAATCGGACTCCAGGGTCCCAGGTGGTGGAAGGAGAACTGGGATCCCCTTTGAAGAGATTAGGTACAATTTGCATTCAATTTGCATATTAATTTATCCTTTTTTCCTTCACTCTTTTTCCAAGAAGGAAAACTGGTCAGAATTTGCAGCATAAAAGATATCAGTTAGGGTACAGTAGTAAGACCCCCTCAGACACTATAAAATATGTGGTTTATAAGGTCCTAGGTCTAGAACTAAGCTCCAAAGTCATCTAATACAGTCCCTTCCATTTACAAATCAGGCAACTGAGGCCCAAGGAGATGAACTGTTTTGCCCAAGATCATAGATGATAATCTTCCGAGTGAGTTTTGAATCCTTGTCTTCGGATTCCAGAGCTGGCGCTCTCAGGGATAGGGAATTTAAGGAATAAGTTTCCTGTCCCTATCATTTATGGAGTCAAAAAGCCTGCTTTTTTCAGGATAACAAGGAGAAACTGAGGGAGGGCCCAGCTGCCATGGAGAGGAGGGGAAGTCACCACACATGGATTATGTATATATTTGAGGTGCTCTACTAAGAGTTTGAAGTGGGGAGCAAGAAACTATACAGCTTTCCCTAATCGTGGTTGCAATGGCGAGGGTCCATAACAGCAGAGGGGAAGCATTTGTAAACTGTGAGATATCTATGGAGACAGACATGGGGAATCAATATGGGGAGGGAAAAGAAGAAGGAGAATCCCTGAGGTCAGCTGTGGGATGTCTGTAGAACCAGAAGTAGGGAGTACATAAGACAAAGGTAGTAACACATTTGTAGGAACAAATGTAGGGAGGCTGTGAGGTCAAATGTGAGGAACCTCAGGGACCAAATATAAGGATTCCATGCTTGTAGACATGAAGAGTGGCCAGATATAGGGCATCCATGGGGTGGAACAGGATTTTCCCGGTGTGTGTGTGTGTGTGTGTGTGTGTGTGTGTGTGTGTGTGTATGTGTTATGATGGGTGAGAGTCTGAGGTCTCTTGGGCTTGGGGTCTCTGTATGTGTCTCTGTCTCTGTGTCTGAAAGCCGCCCTTGTGAGTTGATGTTTGCGGAGCCGCCACATGTGGGGGCCAGGGAGGGGGTGGGTAGTCCGTGGTTTCCCTAGCTCCAGGACTCAAAGGGCCTTTTCTCTGCCCCACCCCGCCCAGTCCAGCTCTCCTGGGCACCTCTCTATGTCTCTGTCTCTGTCTCTGTCTCTGTCTCTGTCTCTGTACCTATCTCTGTAGTCCTGCCAATTTTGCTAGACCTATTATAGGACTTTCTTCAATCTTGAGTCTGGAATGGATCAAGAGAAAGGGAACAGGGAGAGGTGGTGTCTGTCTTCCAGAATTTTGACAGCAGGAGCCTGAGCCTAAGAGCATTAGGAGCTGGGTAGCTGGCTCCTGCATGGTGGGGTGTTTGAAGCAAGATACTTAGGTCCCAGGTATAAGGGAGGGAAAGCAATGGGCTAAATGGTTCCTGGGCAAGAACTCTCTAATCTTTTCTGATGGGATCCCCAGATGTGTGTGGCTCAGGGCCCTGGATCAACTCAGACTTCATGTGGCAGTTCCATCGCCCCCCATCCCTCCCCTCCCCTGATTCACTCCCTTTCGCCTTCACAGTAGGAAGCTGAGGCCTGGGGACTTGTCTTCCTAGTCTCCCCCTTCCCCCTAATCTCTCCAGCATTGCTTAGAAGTGCCCACTCCCACATCAAAGTGCAGAATCCAAATGAATTCCTAAGACACTTCTTTCTGGGCAGCTCTCTGTCCCAATTTCCAATGCCCCCTCCCCTCACACACATGCACACCTCCCTGTGCCCAGACTGATCGATTCCCCAGATGTTGTTTGTGTCAAAGCTGGGATAAAGGCCAGAGGCACAGAAAGAAAGATATGGAGAGGGAGAGAGAGACAGAAACAGAGGCAGAAAGAGGCAGAGAAAGAGACCCAGAGAGGCAGAATGATAGAGACAGAGACAAAAGCAGGGACTATGAGACTTATATAAAGAGAGAGAGTGAGAGAAACAGAGATAGGGCCTAGTGAGAAACAGAAAGAGATAAAACAGAGTAGGAACTTTTAATACACATTTATTAGATTGAATTGACAAGGAGAGACAGAGATCGGGACAGACAAAGAGACATAATTGGAGACAGAAGGAAATTGAGAGAAAGGGACAATGTGGGAGTTTTGAGTCCATTGAGAAATGTTAAGGACAAATCTATCCTGATCCAAGTTTTTACCCCCACCCTCCCCCTCCCCGGTGGCCTGTGACTCTAGAGCTAAATTATCCTCTTGGTGGTCATCTCTTCATTGGTACCCTTTACATTGCCTCCTGATCTTCTGTTACTTCCAGCGGGTCCCCCTGTGGATGTGCTCCGTGCCCTTCAGTTCCCCTCACTCCCTGATGGTGTCCGGAGAGTTGTTGGTGTCTGTCCAGCTGATGTGGCCTATCGAGTGACCCGACCTGCCCAGCTCAGTGCCCCGACTAGGCAGTTATTCCCAGGTATGGGTGTGATGGGGAATCTGAAGTGATTGAAGGTTACAGAGAACCAAGGACCAAATATCATAATGGTAGAAAAGTCAGACTCTGTCTGAAAGAGATGTAATCTCTCTTCCCCTCTCTTCCTCATTATTCCTTTTCTAGGTGGATTTCCTGCTGATTTCTCATTGCTGTCTGTGCTCCGACCAAATCCTGGACTCCAGGCCCCTCTGTTGACCCTCTACAGTGCCCAGGGTGTTCGGCAGCTGGGGCTAGAGCTTGGCCGGCCCCCTCGATTCCTGTACGAAGATCAGACGGGGCGGCCTAGGCCCCCTGCTTTGCCCGCCTTCCGAGGCATTAGCCTGGCTGATGGCAAGTGAGTCACTGCTATCTCCTGACTATTTCCCTTCTCCCATTCCCCGCCAGCTATTTTCTTGTTCCAGTGACTGCTGTCCTTTCTCCCTGGCCTGAAATGGACCCCTTCCTGGAGGCTCCAACTCCTCAGTGATTTGCCTGCTCGGCCACCCTGAGGCATCAAGCATTTCCTTGCTCATTCTTTTTCTGCTGCTTCCTTTCTAAAAACAGGTGGCACCGCGTGGCCGTGGCGGTTAAGGGTCATTCTGTCACCCTGATTGTCGACTGTAAGAAGCGGGTCACCCGGCCCCTCCCCCGGAGCGCCCGTCCTGTTCTGGACAACCGCGGAGTCCTCATCTTTGGGGCCCGAATCCTGGACGATGAAGTCTTTGAGGTAACTGGGTGGCTTGAGGCATTTCCTGCTCCCAGGTCCAGCCATCCTTCTCCGCTTCATGCCCCAGAACTCCCTTTTTGGCCTCATTCCCTCCCATTCTTGTATCCAGGGTCTGGCAGTGCTGGTGACTGCCTACACACTAGCTTTGGGATTCATTATTTGGTCTTTTCTGCCCAAAAAGTCATTCAAAAAGACCTGCCCTTACAGTGGAGTGAGAGTCAGGCCTAGAGACAGGAGGTCCTAGGTTCAAACCCGGCCTCAGCCACTTCCCAGATGTATGACCCTGGGCAAGTCACTTGACTCCCATTGCCCACCCTTACCACTCTTCCACCTATGAGACAATACACCGAAGTAAAGGGTTTAAAAAAAAAAAAGACCTGCCTTCACCTACTTTGTGAAATACATCGTGGGGGAGGAAGGGACAAAGATGAATGGGATGTGGTGTGCCATCTCGTAGGAGGGTGAGTGCATTTGGAGTCTGGAAATAGTAGGTTCAAATACTGCCTCAGACATTTACTGTGCGATCTTGGACAAGTCACTGACTCTGTTTTCTTCTCTCTAAAATGGGTCAGACTCCGTGATCTCTGCGGTTTCTTCTTCAAGCTATGAGTCTGTGATATCAATATCTCAAAAGACCAAGTACAATAAATGCCACCTGAGTAGTGAATCTCTTCTGGCTGTGGGGATCCCAGGAGGCTTCTGGGAAGAAGTGGCATTTAAGCTGGGCCCTGAAGGAGGGACAGCTTTTCTAGAGGCAGTCACTGAGGGGAACTCTAAAAGAGAGGATAAAGGCATGAGCAGGTACAACAGAATCTGGGAAGCCTGGGATTTGCTCAGGGGACACCAATAACATGTAGAAAGAAGTGGAGTGGCCGTAAAGAAGCAGGACAAGTAGATTGGTACCTGATTTGGCAAGGCCTTGAATAACACCCCCTGAAGAAGAGCTGGATGAGTAGTGGATGATGGCCTGTTAAAGATCCAGCCCTGCTGAACCTTATCACTTGGCCAAAGGAACTGATTCCTAATTGGGGAACTTTTGTATTGGGCCTCCAGGCTTTTTACATTTCCCAGCTTTCTGGCCTGAACCCTGAATCCCAGGGTAGACAAAGCACCCCTAGGCCTTCCTAGCCCCCCAGGCTGTTTTTAGAGGTCAGCCAGAGAGAGAGATCTGGGCTAAGGATGTTCTGTTCACTAGAATAACTACAGACCTCAACTGTCCCTTAACTGGGATTTTCAAAACTTTTTTCACACTCTGACTTTGTCTTAGTATTAGTTCCAAGAAAGAAGAGCCACCGAGGCTAGATAGTGGGGTTAAGTGACTCATTGGAGACACACCACACAACTAGGTAGCTGGGACTTTTTTTTAATCCTTACCTTTTGTCTTAGAACTGATTCTAAGACAGAAGAAAGGGAAGGCCTAGTCAAATGGGGTTAAGTGACTTGCTCAGGGTCACAGGACTAGGAAGTGTCTGAGGTCAGATCTGAACCCAGGCCTGGAGGTGCTTTCTCCACCCTCTCCAGGCCTGGAGGTGCTTTCTCCACCATGCTATTCCTTAGCGGCCCCTAGTTGGAATGCTCTTATCTGGACCTAGTCTAATCCTGTTCTAGACTTTAAAGAAATCCAAACATCTAGTCACCTTCCCTTATCACATGACTTCAGATTTTGCCTGTTCCTTTTTTTGGGGGAGAGGAATTTGCGAAAACAGTATTGTGGTCTGTTGTTTGGAGAGAGAATGTGGAAGTAGAAAGATCAAAACGGAGGCTAGAAGTGGTTCTGAGATCTGTGGCAGAAGGATCAAGCCTGGAAGATCTCTGAACCCAGAGAACCAAACTGGATCAGAGGTCAGGGTCAAGAATGGCTTAGGAAGGAATATGAAAATCTGTAGTATATGATAATATAGGTACAACTGCCTTCTTGGGGAAGAGGGGGATGGAGAGACAGAACATAAGATTGCAAAATATCAGAAAACAAATATTAGAAAATTATATTGACATGTAATCTGGGAAAAAATTGAAATGTATTACTTTTTAAAAAAAGAATAGTTAGAAAGTGAAAAGGGCTCTAAAGTTAAAGCTTTGGGGGCAACTGCATGGCTCAGTGGATTGAGAGCCAGGCCTAGACTGAAGGTCCTGGGTTCAACTTTGGCCTCAGACACTTCCTAGATGTGTGACCCTGGGCAAGTCACTTAACCCCCATTGTCTAGCCCTTATCACCCTTCGGCCTTGGAA
Source organism: Gracilinanus agilis (assembly GCF_016433145.1). Taxonomy (NCBI): domain Eukaryota; kingdom Metazoa; phylum Chordata; class Mammalia; order Didelphimorphia; family Didelphidae; genus Gracilinanus; species Gracilinanus agilis. Next base: position 259,238,344 of record NC_058133.1, on the reverse strand, counting down.
CCAATACTTAGTATTAGTTCTAAGATAAAAGGTAAGGGTTTTAAAAAAAGTTAGCACTTCTCTGGACAGACTCTCCTGCTCTGGGAACTGTAGCTTGAATATGCTGTTGGCTCAAGACCTCTAAACTAAAAGCTTTTGAGGAGGTAAATGATATAATCAGAACAATGCATGAGGAAGTTATTTGGACAGATAGATTGGAAGAGAAAAACTGAAGAGAATAGGGAGGCCAAGGAGGTAACTATTATAATTATTCAAGCAAGAGATGATGAGGTTTTGAACTAGGTAGGAAGGAAGAAGAACAGAGAGATACTAGAAACCTTGTTGTCATTCAGTCATTTTTCAGTTGTGTCCCCATTTAGGGTTTTCTTGTCAAAGATATTGGAACAGTTCTTCTCCAGCTCATTTTACAGATGAGAAAACTGAGGCCAACAAGGTCAAGCGACTTGCCCAAGGTCCCACAGCTACTAAATCCAGTCTGAGGCTGGATTTGAACTCAGGAAGATGAGAAACCTAGAATCCCAGAAATATCTGCTGTAGAAGGAGCTTAGAGATCATCTAGTCCAACATTGTCTCACTTTATAAGGGGTGAAACTGAGGCCCAGATAGGGGCAGCCGACATGCCCCGGGTTATATACAAGACTCAACCTTAGATTTCCTGAAGACCTCTGTGCCTCTCCTTCCAATGCACTTTGCTGCCTGTGTAGAGAAGGGAGGAAGTCCTCCCGTCCTGTGGCGTCTGACCTGCCCAGCATAGCCATTCACTGCCATTCACTCTTTGGTGAGACGGCGCTTTATTTCAGGAAGGCTTCTGGGAAGTTGCTGGGCAGCGGTGTTTGTGGTGGCTGGCAGGCTAGAATGAAAGAAGTCAGGAACCCGAGGGCTGGCGAACTGGGGACCCTGAGACCAAGGAGGGCTAAAGAGGAGAGGAGTCTAAGCTCAAAGGGATTTCTCTGGGGTAGAGTGGTGGGGAGACAGCCTCAGGCCAGCTGATTAGCTCTCCATCATTTGGGCTCCATGAACCTCATACAGAAGGTGGAAGTTTCATACAGAGGAAGAGAACGGAGACAAGGCCGGAGTATGGGGCAGAGGGGAGGGGAGTGGGGTGCTGGGGTGAGGTGACTGTGATGGAAACAAACTTGTTTCACAGTTTTCTGACTAGTTAGCTAGCCCCATCTATCTTCCAGTGGCTAGAGAGCCAGGAAGACTTCTGGGGTTCAAATCCAGCCTCAGACATTTCCTAGCTGTGTGGCTGTGGGTAAGTCATTTAACCCTGACTGTCTAGCCCTTGCTCCTCTTTTGTCTTAGAATTGATATTAAGAGAGAAAATAAATGTTTTAAAATTAAAATAGTGACTTGAGAGCCAGTCTTAGAACCAGAAATCTTGGGTTCTAGGCTGGACTTTTAACATACTAGCTGTGTGACCCTCTATAAGAAATCTGACCTCTCAGTGCATCTGGACCCCTCTCTAAGACTAGAAGTTGGAGAAATGGTGAATATATATATATGTGAATATATAATAATAGAGTGTAGAGGTGCTCATGTGGAAAAATGGATATATATGTAATAAACATATATAAATATAAATATATGTAAATATATTAATAGAATGTAGAGGTACTCATGTAGAAAATGGATATATACATAATAAAGATGTAATAAACATATATAAATATAAATAAATATGTAAATATATATTAATAGAATGTAGAGGTACTCATGTGGGAAAATAGATAGATTGCTGGACCTTAAGTCATTTTCCTGAGTTCAAATCTGGCCTCAAACACTTACTGGCAGTGTGACCCTGGTTGAATCACTTCACTCTATTGGCCTCAGTTTCCTCATCTGTAAAATGAGCTGGAGAAGAAAACAGCAGACCACTCCAGTTAACTCTTTCAAGAAAACCCCAGATGGAGTCATGAAGAGTCAGACACGACCCACTGACATCCATCTTACTTCTTGTTCCAGGATTCCCCCTCCTAACTTCTTCTCTGTGCACCCCCACTTCCTCTCCCCCCCTTCTGTGAAAGAGAGAACAGGTAGGAGTGATACCTTGCTTTCTTGTCAACATGCTTCTCTTCTTTCCTGTCCCCCACTTCCCTAGGGTGACATCCAGCAACTCCTCATTGTCCCCGGGGCCCAGGCTGCCTATGAATCCTGTGAGCGAAGACAGCTGCAGTGTGAGGGGAGCCATGTGGAGAGACCCCAGAAACAAGAGCCCCACAAAGCCCACAGACCCCAAACCCGGGAAATACACAGACTCCATAGGCCACAAAATCAGGAGCCACAGAGGCAGGTGAGTAAGAAACACAGACATCTGTAACCTACAGTAAATCCTGGAATGGGCAACTCCAGACCTATCTCTGGAGTTTTCGTCCAAAATGTCAGACACCCCTCCTGGATGAGGGGTCTCCCACCTGCCCATCCTGACCCAGCTTCCAATTTTATACTGTCATTCTCTCCTCCCTTATCCGTAATGTTCTGTAATGTTCCTTCAAAAAAATCTTTTAATTTTCATTTAAACATTAAAATGATTTTGCAATGAAGGAATTTGGAGAAATTGGAGGGTGAGGGCTACTTATCCCACCGTCTTTCATTTCCTTCTAGTTGAACATGTGCCCCTACCTCTCCACTGTGCCTTCCCTCGCAAATTAAGAGATTGAGGGGGCAATCAGGTGGCTCATTGGATAGAGAGCCAGGCCTAGAGGCAGAAGGTCCTGAGTTCCAATCTGATCTCAGATATTTCCTAGTTGTGTGACCCTGGGCAAGTCACTTAACCCCCATTGCCTAGTCCTTACCACTCTTCTATTGGAACCAATACACAGTATTGATTCTAAGATGGAAGATAAGAGTTAAGAAAAAAAAAAAAAAGATTGGGGGAAGGAAGAAGTTGAGAGAGAAAGAATGGAGATCTGGGGAGATAAGAGATGGAGAAATAGGAAGAAAGAAGCAGAGATTGGGAAGCACACATCCAGAGACAGTGACGGTGTTAGGGGGTCTGAGGAGATGCGGAGGAGGGGACCTAGTCTATATGGGCCTGGAGATGGCTAGGTGAGCCTAGAAGGGGAGGGGAGGGAGCTGTAGCAGAAATTGAGGTGAGGGATGATGAGGGTGAGGGTTCTGATAAAGGGTTGGGGGTTCGAGTGTTGGATCAATCTCTTAATTATGTTTGCTTCTGTCCACATGTGGACTCAATCTTAACTTACTTCTCTACTTCCCCTGCCACCTACCTCTACCCATCATTCCCTCCCCTTCACCTCCCTCACTGCAAATGCCTCTTCATTTTCTCACTCCTTCTGATTCCTCCTTCCTTTCTTTTGCCATCTCTCCTCAATCTCCATATTCCTATCTCATCCCCATCTGGCTTCTGTTCCCTCCTGTCCTCTTCTCAGTCCCCAGATTCTTTCTATTATGACTATGAGCCCCCGTATTATGACGAGATGACCACAGGGGCCACCCCTGATTACCAGGTAACCCCCCCTTCTCCTGACAGGCCTCTTTCTCACACTATTTACTTTAGGAGATCCCTCCTGAATGTAGTAGACATTTTATATTGGGTGGTGGGAAAGCTAACTCACTCACACCCCCTTCCCATGTCTCTTTCCTGCCACAGAGGCCTCAGAGTCCCCCTAAGAAGGCTCCCCCTGCCTCCCTGGGACGCAGGGCACCCCCTCGCCCTCGCCGGCTTTCCCGGCCTTCCCCACCTGCCAAGAGGTCAGCGGCCCAGAGGGCCTCCACCTCACCTGCCTGGCAGCCTCCCCGTGGTAGGGGTGCAGGGTCAGCAAGGGACCAGGTTCCCCAATCCCGACGCCCTGCTCGACGGGCAGCTACCCCACAAGTCCGGGGTCCCCCTCGGACCAGAGGCAGCGGTTATCGGCAGGTAGAACAGGGGGATCCAGATCTCTGCCCTCTCCAATGATCTAAATTCACCCAGAGGGGTTGCAAGATCTGAGATTTACCCCCACCCCCCCAGCGCGGATAGGTTTTTCTAGGTGTATGGGGGGGTATCTGCTGCTTTGCACCCATCTACATTAATCTTCTTCCTCTCTGCTTCTGGCTATGCTCTTTCTTCTCCCCCTCCTCCCCACCCTTCCTTGAGGTCAGGACCCTACCTTAGGTGAAGAAGATGGGACTCAGGAGTCCAACCCCCTGCTACCCCCTGAGGAGGTAACTATCCCCCATCCCACCTCAGTGCCTAATCTGGACAGCTCTGACACTTCCCCATTTCATCTTGATGAATCATTTTCTCCTCTCCAGGCCAGAGAGCTATCAAGTATCCAGTTGTATGTCCATTCTTCTTCCATGCTTTAGGTCCATTTTCTGCAGCTTTTGAAGCTACATCTATCTTTGCCCATAGTTCCCCATATCTCTCACTATTTTTGACTACTCATCCCTTCTACATCCACCAGGGTCCCTATTTGTCTTTGGCCACTTCCCAGTCTCCTTAGCTGGACACTGTGTCCATGTGATCACTCTTTCTTGATGTTCAGCCCTCTGGCCATCCTGCCCCCTCCATTTACCCTCCTTAAATTTTTTTCACCATTTGAGCTCCCTTTGAGTTTCTGGTGGTCGTCCTTGCCCTTACAATGTGTGCTGTTGACCCTTCATTGGGGCAATTCCTTTCTCCAATGGCCCCAGACCCCATTAAGCAAAAGCCTTTTATCTATTCTCTTCCCTCCCCTCATCTTCTTGGTCAGATTCAAGAGGGAGAGGGCAAAATGTTCTTAGCTGCCTCCTCACTGTCTCCCCTCTACCTCCTCTTCCCATCCTGGGAAGGAGCAGATAGACCCCCAGGGTCCCCCCACCGCTGGCAGGTTTCGAATTGAGGAATATGTGGAGGGGACCACAGATCCCCCTCCAGGTCCCTACGATTACACCTATGGCTATGGGGATGATTATCGAGAGGAGACAGAGCTCGGGCCAGCCCTCTCTGCTGAGACCACCCACTCAGGAGCCGTAAGTGACGTGGGTCTCCTCTGCCTCCTCTCCATGACCCTCTACCAGAGTTGTGAGCACCATTTCATGTTATTAATGCATCACTTCTTGTCATTAATATATTACTTTCTGTTGTTAATGCATCACATCCAATTATTGCATCACTTCCTGTTGTTAATGCATCATGTTCTGTTGTTAATGCACCACTTTCTGTTGTTTTTGCATCACTTCCTGTTGTCAATGCATCAATCCCTATTGTTAATGAAGCACTTCCTGGGGTTATTGCATCACTTCCTTTTGTCAATGCATTGTTTCCTATTGTTAATACACCACTTCCTGGGGTTATTGCATCACTTCCTATTGTTAATGCATCATGTTCTGTTGTGAATGAACTACTTTCTGATTTTACTACATCAATTCCTATTGTTAATGTATCATTTGCTCTTTTTAACATATCACTTCCTATTGGTTGTGAACTACTTCCTTTTGGTAGTTAGTCACTTCCTATTCATTTGGGGAGGGGAAGGCCTATGTTGCTTCAGAAGATTATTTCCTGTTTGCCATTCTCTGTCTGACCTGATGGAATTATGTATTTCCTTCTGCCTAGGGTGGCTGGGTTCTTTCTCTGCTGGGTCCATTTCCTGTTTGTTTTGGACACTTTCTGTATGTTTAGGCTGATGCATTCATGTTGTTCTGGGGAAATAAGCCTCTACCTTGTGACCAATTCCCAACTACTTCTTTATTTCTGTCTTCATCAGTATCAAAAGTTTTAACTTTCAGTGTCCTGTCGCTTTTCCCTAGGCCCACTTCCTGCCCAATAAGTCACTTCCTGTTTGTCTTAGTCATGGCATCCATCTTCATGTTGGTGTTGGCCTGAGAGCCACTTCTTGTTTGTGTCTGATCATTTCCTATGTGTTCTGGCTGTAGTATCCATCTTGTCTTTTCCATTTCCAGTGAATTATCCACTTCTTGTGTATGCCAGGCATTGCTAGTCCTAATGCTCTTGTTGTGAGCCTTACTCTTTATGGCTACTTCCTATGTGTCCTGTATTTTTCTTAACATTTTTTTCCTCACATGTTTTCTCCTCTCAAAAGGAGCCACTTCTTATCTATCTCATACAACTTCCTTTTTCTCTTAGCTGTGAAAGTCATATTCTGCCTAAAAGCATCCCAAAGGTTCTTACCTCAATGGCTGCTTCTAGACTGTTGATGTCATTTCCTGTCTATCTTGGCCACTTCCTGTTTGCCTAAGTCATGACATACATATTTCTGCCAAATATGCCTCTTTTTTTGGGGTGTCTCTAACCATTTTCTGTCTGTTTTGGTTACTTTCTTTGTGTCCCAGTGTAGCTTGTTTATTGTGCTATTGGTTTTCCTTTGGGGGCTACTTCCTTTGTGTTTCTTACACCTTCCCTTTTGTTGTGGCTGCTTCCTCTGTCCTCCTATTTTAACATTATGGTTATTGTCTAATATTTCCCCCCATAGATCCCTACTACCCTTGCTTCCTCTGCTTTTGTCTAGTAATTGGGGATATGCATCGGGCTGGGAGAGTTTGGTCAATTGACCCTTACTATTCGTGAGGGAGAGAACTATTTGTTCCTGGGAATTCCGAAGACCTCGAAGGGGGTATCCAGCATGACCTACTATTATTGTAGGTGGGAATGTGGGAATGGGAGGACTTAGTATAGAAATGGGTTGAGGTTCTGAGTTCAAAGTTGGGGTAATACACACAGAGGTTACAGGTATTGATGAGGACCAATTATGTGGGTTGCAAGGTGGTCCCTACTGAAGGTGAGGAGCTTGGGTTAGGGAACCAGGAAAAGCAGAGTGTGGGGCCTGCGTTTAAGAGATTGGTTGTCTCAGAGGAATTCTGGTTTGGTGGCCTTATGGGGTTGGGTGTTAGAGTAGGGAAAGAATCTGAGACATTAGATCATTTTTGTTGTTGTGCTTTTATATGTTCCAAATGAAGTAGAGAAAAATCCTTGGGTAGAAAATTTAGGAGGATTGAGTTTGGGGAAAGATTGAGGAGGCTCTAGGTGGGGCTTGGGGTTTTCTAGTTCAAGTCATCCATGCATTAAAGGATGTAGATGGTATTAGTGGGGATCTTTTTTGGGGTAAAGGAGCAAGGGGGTTGAGGGTATCCTTGGGGTGGGTCTATTTGAGGTGTTATGGGGGGGTTGTTGATGGGTATCTGCTGCTCACAGACCCCACTTGGGGTTACATGTGTGTCTTCCTCAGGCTGCCCATGGAGTACGGGGGCTGAAGGGAGAGAAGGGGGAACCTGCTGTCCTGGAACCTGTAAGTCTTTTCAGTTGTTGGCTCAGCAAAAATTACTTGAGTGATAGGTTCTTGGGGGTCCTGGAGGGCAGGGGAAGGTATTAAGATGATATTGACCTTGACCTCACCTTGTCATCACAGGGAATGCTAGTGGAGGGGCCACCAGGCCCTGAAGGACCTGCAGTAAGTCTGGGCTTGATCTTTCCTCTTCAGAGCCTCCTCCTTTCTCCCATCCTCCTGATAGTCTTCCTATCATATCCACTTGCTCATTTCTCCCATATCTTCATACCTTCCTTTTATAACTTGCTCTCAAAGTCCTCATTTTATTCCCATTCATCCCATGGTGGACTTAAAGGCAGGAAAAACTGAGTTTGAAACCTACTTCTTACATGACTAGTTGAGTAACCTTTCTGAGTCTCAGTTTCCTTCTCTGTAAAATGAGAGTAATAGCTTCAGTGTCTACATCACAGAGTGGTTAGGAAGCTTGAACTAGATAATAACAAATGCTTTGTATAAAGTTCACAAATATGTCAGCTACCCCTTCTAATCTGACCCCCTTTGAATGAAACCCGGGATCCCTTGAGAATTTTCTCTGAAGATCCTCTTTGCTCCAGACTTGCCTGTCCCGTCCCATGTTTACTCATCCCTCCTCTTCCTGAACTCTTGCTCTCCACTTCTACATCTGAATCCCTTTCTTCTTCTCTCCTCACAGGGACTTACTGGCCCTCCTGGAATTCAGGGGAACCCTGGTCCTGTTGGTGATCCTGGAGAAAGGGTAAGAGGGTGGGTGGCCTGAGTAGAAGGATTGAGGGGTAGGCCCTGGGATACTTGGTATATACTATAAATATTTTCTGCTTTGGGGATTGTTAAGGGAGATAGGATGCTTGTAACCTGGCAGGGAAGATGAAATTCATGTTCAAGGAAGAGATGTCTGATATTTGCTGCCTAATTTCCCTTTGTGGGGGCTGGGAAGGGTTTGGAGGGCACTTTAAAGAATCTTCTGGCCCTTATATTTCATGGTGGGACTCTTAAGAGAGATGTTAGCTTTCCCCACTGTATCTCTGTTTTCCTTTCTCCCACCCTAATTCTATCCTTCTCCCCCTGTTTTCTCTCCCTTCCACCAATAGGGTCCCCCAGGCCGTGCAGGGCTTCCTGGCTCAGATGGAACCCCTGGGCCTCCTGGAACATCACTTATGCTTCCTGTGAGTTCTATTTTGAGCATTAGAAGATGGTGCCATTGTTGGTGGGCTAGCTAGAACCCAAGATATCAGGGACCCAAGGACTGATATAATGAGGAAACTGAAAACAAGAAAGGCTAAATGGTTGTGAATAAACTGAAGGAGGAGGAATCTAAACTAAAAAGGATTTCTCTAGGGGTAAAATAGGGATAACATGGGCCCCCGATCCAGAAGCAGGCATGGGTCATCTAGAACCAGGAAAGGCATAATTTATGCCAGAGAGATCCAAAGGAGAATGTATCCAGAGGAAAGATGAATATGCCTGGGATTGGGGACAAATTGAATCCAGGGACCCCAATGTTGTTACCTAGAATTCAAAGGGATATTGAGGGGCAGACTTGGGTATTTAAGTGCTGTATAATCCTGGAGATGGTATAAGAATGGCCATTTGGGTATTCTAGAATGGGGGAGAGGTGACAGATGGGGGGCTTCTGAGGCACTGGATCACCTTGTTTCTCTCTTTTCCATTTTATCCTTGGTTCCACTGCTGCTCACATTAGTTCCGGTTTGGCAGTGGTGGTGGGGACAAGGGTCCAGTGGTGGCAGCTCAAGAGGCCCAGGCTCAAGCTATTCTGCAGCAGGCTCGGGTGAGCAGGGAGTGTCATTGGGGTGAGGGGGTCAGTCGGGGGGTTCTGGGGAAATTTACCCTGTCGGGAGTAGGGATGAGGATGGTGGGGTTCAGGAGGGGCTGGGAAGGAGTGAGGGCAAAGGGAGTAGCCTGGAGGACTAGTGTGTGGAGGAAAGATTTAGGAAGAGGTCAGAAATGAATTTAGGACAGAGGTTTTAAGACTTGGGAGATGAGATGGGGTCGTATAGATATTGGGAAAATATTGGGGATTTTCTTCATCTTCCTCTTCTTCTCAATTCTAATTATCTTCTTATTCTCTAGTTGGCTCTTCGTGGTCCTCCTGGCCCCATGGGATATACAGGCCGTCCTGGACCCCTGGTGAGTGATGGGGAAGGGTGTATGTGTATGGAGGGAAAAGGGATGGGGATGGAAAGTGGAGAATTTTTCTTTGCAGGAAACAAAAGGAAAGTATAGAAAGTCTTAGGATATAGTGCTCTTGAGGAGAACTGGGTTAGGGATTAGTCCTCAAGGTTGAGATCCTTGGAGGAGCACTACTGGGGCTTTATTCCCCACGTACCCTCCTTTTCTCTCCTATCTCAGGGCCATCCTGGGAGTCCTGGACTGAAGGGAGAATCTGGAGACTTGGGCCCTCAGGTAACAGCCCCAGACCTGACCCCTCAACTCCTTGATAAGTGACCCCATCATCTTCCTTTTGAACTAACCCCTTACATCCTATTTCTCCCCTGCACCAGGGCCCACGGGGTCCCCAGGGCCTTTCAGGTCCCCCAGGCAAAGCTGGCCGCAGGGTAAGTCTTGGGGGCTAAGGTGGGGAGGCCGTTAGGGGCAGATAGCCTCATGGTGGTGAGGGATGCCATGTGGAAAGAACCTGACTTTGCTGGAGGAGGGTATAGAGAGACAAGTCTGTGAAGGGAGTGACACAGTGGTGGGAATGAGGGGATAGGGATCTGTAGAGGTCTGGCCCTCTCACTTGAATCCAATCCCATCATTTCTTTCTGTCCCTTCAGGGTCGTGCTGGAGCTGATGGAGCTCGAGGGATGCCAGGGGAGCCTGGGGTGAAGGTAATAGCATCAAGAATGCCTCTGTGACCCACTTGTTTTTTTTCCAAATCCTTAATGCCCTTTTAAGCCCCTCAGTCCTCTAATCCCCCATTCTCCTTCCTGCCTGCTTCTTCCCTTAAATTTCTGCTTATTAGTATGTCCCCCCTCAGGGATTACCATTTGGGATGGAATTGGGTTGGGCTCTCACACTTATGCCCTTTTCCTTCAGGGTGACCGAGGGTTCGATGGCCTACCAGGGCTTCCAGGAGAGAAAGGACACAGGGTGAGTATTGCCTGGGTATGGGGAAGGAGATTGAGGAGCTAATTGCCAGAGAGAAGAGGGAGGGAAAGAGAAGGGACTGTGTGTCTGGGGAAGGAGCAGAGTCTCAGTGTCCGCCAACACCCAAGAATGAGTCCAAAAGGACCTAGAGAACCATCTGGACAACTTGAATTTGGAGAATATACATGAGGGGGATGTGGGAAAAGTGAGTGCTCAAAGGAAGAAGTGGGGCTGGGATGGAGAGATATAAATTCCTAAAGGAATTCCTAATCTTTTTTGGGGGTTATGGACCCAAATCTTTTGCAGTCCGGTGAAACTGTGGACCCCTTCTCAGAATAGTGTTTTTAAATGCATAAAATACACGGGATTGCAAAGGGAACTGATTGTATTATATAGCTATCAAAATATTTTAGAAACAAGTTCACAGGCCTCAGGTTGAGTCCTTGGTTCCTGGCGAGGGAGGAGTTGGTGTGTTGGGTGAGGGGTTGACTCTGAGGTCCAAATGATACCTGTCTTCCTCACTCCAGGGTGAGAGTGGATCCCAAGGCCTTCCTGGTCCTCCAGGGGAGGATGGAGAGAGGGTGAGTGGCAGTGGGGGCTGCTGGGTAGAAGGGAGACCATATGTGACATTTGGGGAAGGAAGTTGAACATGTGAGCTTTGAGAGAACTTCTTCCTTACTCTTTCCCTGTTCCTCTCTTCCCACTAGGGAGATGATGGGGAAATTGGACCACGAGGCCTGCCTGGGGAGTCGGTGAGTATGAGGCGATAGGGAAAGGGAAGACAGGGTAGATTGATGGTAGTTGTGGTATTAAGAATCCAGGGAGACCAAGGGAAGAAAAGGTTCCCTGGATATAAGGACAATCCTGGACTTGTTCTCTCTGATATATGTGTGCCTTTCATCTGCTCTACACTTAACTTAGGGTCCCCGAGGTCTTTTGGGCCCTAAAGGTCCTCCTGGAATTCCCGGACCCCCGGTAAGTAGCCCTTCCTCATATCTGATCCTGCCTCCTGAACTTTTAAACCCCAGATCCTCCTAAATCTTATCCTTCTCCTGACCTCTTCTCCTCTCTCTCTTTCCCTTGGCTAACTAACCTCACTGTTCTCTCATCATTTTTACACTCGGGTCTCAAATGACAAATTGTATAGTTTGCTGTCTGCTTTATGTGTTGCCAAAAAAAAAAACAACCCTCAAGAAAAACAAAATGAACCCACAAATCCACAAACCCATACCCGGCAGGGAGCCAGGGGCCTGGATCTGTTTGCTTAGCATTTGGGTGAATGGGGCACCTGACAGATGGAGAGGGCACACCCACACCCTGAGGTGGGACTCCCCACCCAGAAACCCACAGACCCTCCCCCAGTCCTCATCTCTCTGCCCCACTTTTTCTTCCTTCTATCAATCTCTTTTCATATTTCAGGGAGTAAGAGGCATTGATGGACCCCATGGCCCCAAAGGGAACTTGGTAAGCCTGGCATAGTGCCTAGCTCATAATAGGTGTAATATAGAAATATCTTACCTATATGTTATATATAGATATGTAAACATTAAGTATTTAAATACATAAATACTAGTTGCTTTATGTACTTGGGGAGGCTCCCCTGATGTCTATCTCTACCCCTCAAAGCCCTCTTAACCTTGATCTTCCATGAACCTTTCCCAGAAGCCCCTTGACCTCCAGTTATGGTTATGGGTCCTAGTGCCATAGAACATGAAAAAAGGAATATACCTCAGAGAAAACCTTTCTTTTACAGAAAGGAAAACTTGGACTTAGAGTCACAAAGTGCATCTGGGACTAGAACTCAGGTCTTCTGATTCATAGTCCAATACTCCCCCATTCTTTTCTCTCTGTTCTAGTGACTTGGGGGTTTGCCCTTATATCTCTTTCCAAACTGACCCTTATATTATTCTCCATTTCCAGGGTCCCCAGGGAGAGCCTGGTCCTCCTGGACAACAGGGTACACCAGGAACCCAGGTGAGTAACCCCATTGCTTCATCTTCCAGATCCTATGATCTGCCTTACCCCCTCTGCCTTTACACATTTTCTCTTTCTCTCTTCTAAGACCATGCCCATACCTTTGGTTCAGAGTGAGATCTTATTATAATCTTCTTGGTCACTGTAATGGGGTCAGTGCTGAGATTGGGCAGGAGGGAGCTAGGGGGCTTTGACTCCTATAGCCCTTGCTATGAAAAGTTGGGGAGGAGGAGGGAGGTGGCCAGAATTATGAGGATAGAGAGGAATAGCCCCCCTATCATCCTCTCATGAAACTCTTCTTCTCTTATATGTTAGGGTCTTCCTGGGCCTCAAGGTGCCATTGGCCCCCATGGAGAGAAGGTGAGTGACAAGTGTGGAGGGAGAACCAACCATATGGTGTTCAGGAAGATAGGGGTCATGGGAAAGAGAGAGAAAAAAACACACCAAGAAGACATATTGAGACTTGGACAATGGAGTGGTGTGGGAAGAATGGGGACTTGAGGTATGCTGAAGGGACTCCAACTATCTATCTATATCTTTGCTACCTGTGTCTATGATTCCCTCACTGCCTTTTCCAGGGTCCTCAAGGAAAACCAGGTCTTCCAGGGATGCCTGGCTCTGATGGACCTCCGGTGAGTGACTTGCCTTAACCCCTCATAATTTCCGAGTCCCAACTTAGAATGAACCCATAACCATCACTGGTTATAACCAGTTTCTAGATTTTCCCTTTCACAAAAAGTAACTTCATTATTTCTGACCCCTAAAGATCTCCCAGTACCATCATCCTGCCTCCTCTCTTCTCCCTAGATCCCCCTCTCCCAACTTCTTTGCCTTGAAGGGTTTCTAGCTACTCATTGTGGATCTGGTGATTGCTAGGTTAGATATGGGATTGCAGGGAGGGGTAAGTAAGAGAGCTCATGGTAGGAGATTTCATTCTCTCTTTCCTCTCCCCTCCCAGGGTCATCCAGGAAAAGAGGGCCCAGCAGGAACCAAAGGAAACCAGGTAAGAGACCTTGATCCTTCTCTTGAGTATCTTATGATCCTAAAGTCACCATGATATCTCAGAAGTGCTTGTTGCTTTCTCCCTCCAGTTCTCCCAGCTTACTTTTCCATCTCCTTTCCCCTGACTTCATTGAGACCACATTCCTGAAACCCTCCTGTGATCTCTCTTTTTCTCTCTCCATCCAGGGCCCATCTGGTCCACAGGGTCCTCTAGGATACCCTGGACCTCGAGGTATCAAGGTAACATGTGGTCAAGAGAGGGAGATGGAGGGACTTGGGTGGGAATGGCCGGGAGAAGGATTCCTGGATTCCAGAATCCTATTCTCTAAATCTAGACTTTGACTCGATCATTTTCCATTCCACTTCCTAGGGTGTGGATGGAATTCGAGGCTTGAAGGGTCATAAAGGAGAGAAGGTGAGAGAAGAATCCCCAGCTGAATCATATAATTTTCTCCCACTGCCCTCTCTGGGCAGCTTTACCCTGACACTTCCTCCTATCTTTTGAGCCCCCATCTCTTACCTCTTACCCTCCAATCCTTCCTATAAAATCCTTCCAATCTTTATCCAGGATTGTCACCATGAACCCACAAGCTCCTAATTTCTGACCTCAAAACAAAGTTGTTCATGCCTTTATATAGTCCTCCTCCCATGCCGCTTCTACTTATTTCAATGTGCCCCTTTCTCAGGGAGAAGATGGCTTTCCTGGTTTCAAAGGTGACATGGGTGTGAAAGGTGACCGGGTATGTATGAGACCATTCCATGTACCCCTAGCCCCTCCCTTAGCCCCAAGTGCCCTGATAACATCCACTTTAGCCTTCAGGCCCCTGAAAAGCTTCTGAATCTCCAATTCCAAGCCTCTTGGTCTTCCCTCATACCTTAATTACAATGATCCCAATGCTACACCTCTGTTTATATCACCTGAACCATCCCAATATCATCTCAGTGTCTCCAGAGGAAGTCCCATGGAAATCTCTGACCTTCCTGAATATCCTCTCTTCCTTCAACGTCTATGGCTCTCTTAACCTTTAGAGATCCCCATCACCCAAGAGTTTCCCCAACTTAAGCAATCCTTTTGACAGCAAATGACCCCCACTCTTACCTTACCTCTCAGCCTCCTACTGTGAGGTTCAATCTCCTGATCCTTGCATTCTCCTCACCCTGCAGGGTGAGGTTGGAGTCCCTGGTTCAAGAGGAGAAGATGGTCCTGAGGGGCCAAAAGGACGAACTGGACCCAATGGAGACCCAGGCCCCATAGGACTTGTGGGAGAGAAGGTGACTGTGTCATGTGCTTTGGATACAAAAGCAAAAATTGAATGTTTCTTGCCCTCAAAGAACTTATATTCTGTTGGGGGGAAACTATATATATATGAAATAGGTAATGTTCTAACATGGTATATATCTTTATCTAATAATAATATAATACAATAATTATATATGTAAGTAAATACAGAGTATTCATATACCAAGTTTTTTTTAAACACTTTTTGTCTGTCTTAGAATCAATACTAAGTATTGGTTCCAAGACAGAAGAACTGGGCAAATGGGGTTAAGTGACTTGCCCAGGGTCACACAGCTAGGAAGTGTCTGAGGCCAGATTTGAACCTAGGACTGGGTCCTATCTTTAAGAGTCCTGGCTCTCTATGCACTAAGCCACCTAGCTGCCTCCCATACTAAAATTTTAAAGTGGTAACTTGTCAGCTAGAAGATTTGTCCCATATAGGAAGTAGCACTTGAGCTCATCTTTGAAGGAATCTCATGATTCTAAGAAGGCAGTGCATTCCAGGCATGGACACAGCCTGGGAAAAGGCATGGAGAAGGGAAAGGAATTCTTATATACAAGGATCAGCAAGAATACCATATAGAGTATGTGAAGGAATATAGAGTGTGTGAAGAGAAAATTATATGTAGTCAACTTGAAAAATTTTGCCAGAGCCAGGCTGTCAGAGCCTTTAAACAACAGAGAGAGAGATAAAGAAAAAAGAGAGACAGAAAGAAAAAAGAGAGACAGAAAGAAAGACAGACACATTTAGTGTGGAATCTCCAAATTGGCAGTTAGTGATGTGACCTGGAGCTCAGGAGAGAGACTGGGGTTGGATATGGACATCTGCATAAGACATATATTTGAACCTATGAGCTAGAATCTTGGGTTTCTAGGAGAAGAAGGTAATAATAGGGGGTCTGGACAACTTTGGCTCACTACATAGTTAACTGGATGTCTCAGCAAATGATATCACTGGGTAGATACTGAGCATGACATCATGCTTAGCCCATGAAGGATGCTATGGGCAAGACAGAGCTGTAGAAGAGCTTGTGGTCTAGACAGATAAGACTGGATTGATGCAGATGAATTGACTCAAGAAAAATGCAAGGTTGCATGTAACAAATGAGATCGTGGGACAGATTCTACATCTAAAAGGTGTTTAGGGAAGGGAAGATGTCTGTTCAGGCTGACCAGGAAAGCTTTGACAGAAGAAGGGTGAGGTTTCATATGAACTTTGAAAGATTTGAGGAGGAGACATTAAGAGGATCAGCATAAGCAAAAGGCCAAAAGGGAGACTGAGGCATGGGGTGTTAGTGGAAGACCAACCTGACTGCAGTGGAGGAAGTGTATAGGAGAGTCATGGAGATTCGGGCTAGAGCATAGAGGACTTTGAAGATTAACCTAGGAATCTGGATTTTTCTCTTTATAGTCAGAGGAAGCCATTGATGGATTAAGAACTGTGAATGATCTGATGAAAGGACTGTTTTAGGCAGGTTGGTCTAGTAGTGTATGCAGGTTGGGTAGGAAAAGGGAGAGGCTAGAGGCTGGGAGACCAGTTAGGAGGCTGTAGGAATATCTATGATAGGAGCAATAGAGAAAAGAGCAAGGATCTGAGAAATGCTAAAAGGAAGAATCAATAGGATTTAATGACTATAATCTAAGGACAAGGAGGAAGCAAAGCCTTTTAAAAAAATCTGTTCAAGAAAAAGAGAAATTGAGCAGATAGTCTAGAGAAGGGAGGATAGGGTTGGGAGACCTGGGTCCCTTGGAGGAAACAAGGTGCTAAGGGCTTGGGTTTTGGTGGGGTTGGGGGACTAATGCCAAAGGTCTGTCTCTGATGGCTTGGAGTCTCTGTAAAGGCTTGGCCCTTTTCCTCCTCATGCCTTCATTGCTCTTTTTGTCTTCTCCATAGGGCAAACTGGGTGTTCCTGGTCTACCTGGATACCCAGGACGTCAGGGTCCTAAGGTAAGGCTTAGGCTATGAAACCCATTTCTATTCTGTTTCCTTCTCCCATATTTCTGTTTCTCTCCCCTTCACTGACCCTATAATGCCAGCCACCATTAGTCTAACCCAATCATTTTATAGAGGGGGGAGCAGGCCTAGAGAAGGAAAGTGCACATCTAGGCAGAAGCAGAGCTGAGGCAAACCCTAAATCCCCTGACCCTTGATCCAGAGTTCTTTTCACTTTATTATACTTGTGAGAGACCACCTAAGGCCTTTCTTTTGGTCTCATCCCCCATATCATGACTCTTCCATGTTTCCCTCTTTCTCCTCTCAGGGGTCACTTGGATTCCCTGGATTTCCTGGTGCCAATGGAGAGAAGGGAGCCCGGGTAAGAAGGGAAGGGGAGGGTCTGTGGAAGAAAAAAAATGGAAAGCCAGAATGTATGATTGGGAGCTGAGATAGGGTGGGCCAGGGAGAAAGAATCGTGGGAAGAGTTTAAAAGTAGAGTTCTGAAGAGTCTAGGAAGCAAGATTCTGTGGGCAGAGAGATGATGGGATTGAATGAAGGCTCTCTGGGGAGAAAATTGTAGAGCAGAGTCCTTAGACTGGCAGTCTGGTGAAACCTATGGACCCTTTCTCAAAATAATGCTTTTAGACGCATAAAATAGAATATATAGGATTACAAAGGAAACCAATTATAGGGGAAAAATCATTTTTTTCTTATCCAAGTTCATGGTACACCCCTACCCTCTGGCCTGGAATCTATCCACAGATCCCATGGACCAAATTAAGAATCCCAGGTTTAGGAGGATTGAGTAGCAGGTGATATATTCAACTCCTACTACCCTTTTTTCCACAGGGCCTGTCTGGGAAGTCAGGGCCTCGAGGGGAACGTGGTCCCACGGTAAGTTAGGGGGAGAGATAATTGTATGGAGAGTGGAAGAATCTATTCCTGTGTCTATGTGTCTCTGACCATCTTCCCTCCCATATCTTCCTAGGGTCCACGAGGCCAACGAGGCCCCCGAGGAGCCACGGGAAAATCTGGAGCCAAGGTCAGTGACATTTGCTTGGACCAAATATACTTCATAATCTTCTTCTTTCATTACTCTTTGTCACTTGCCCATCCTTCAACTTTCCTCATTTCTCCCAATACTTGACTGCCTTTCCCTCTTCAAAGAGAGACCAGGTGCTCCTGACATTATCACTCTGTTTCTCTTCCACAGGGAACATCAGGAGGTGATGGTCCTCACGGTCCTCCTGGGGAAAGGGTGAGTTTGAACCAGTAACTGTCAGTCCAAATGTGTCTGAGTAGTCCATCGAGCTAGAACTGGTCTTCTGCTGTGGAAATGAGGGAATCTGTTTTCCCAGGGTCACACCTTCTTTCCTTTAGCCCACTGACTTGCCCATCTTATTCCTGTCTCTTGTTTCTAGGGTCTTCCAGGACCTCAGGGTCCCAATGGCTTTCCTGGCCCTAAAGGGCCTCCAGTGAGTATAACCTTGATCTTTGATTTCTCACCCCTTTTATTCTGTGACCACCCCTCTTCACCAACTTCCCTCAGAGGCCTACATCATACTTCTTGTGGTCTTTTCCCTCTCTTCTTCTGTGGGCACCTCCTTTTAACTCTTTCCCCCTCTCTTGTCCTCATATCTTTGACCTTTTGTTCCAGGGTCCCCCTGGTAAGGATGGGCTTCCAGGACACCCTGGCCAACGAGGAGAAGTGGTGAGTGGTTGTTCCTTCTTGACTTTCCTGTAACCATCCCCCATTGCCCATGACCCATACAATCCCAGTTTTAGGTATTTTTGAATGGTTGAGCATAGCTCATATGGAACCATTTAAATGGCACCAGTGGTGACTCCTTTTTCCCTGTTGTACATCAATGATAATTTGACAACTGTACCTCTCTCTCTGTCTCTCTCTGTCTCTCTGCTGTCTCTGGCTCTCCATATCTTTCTGTCTCTCTCTGTCTCTCCATCTCTCTTTGTTTCTCCATCTCTCTCTATCTCTCCATCTCTCTCTATCTCTCTGTCTCTCTCTCTCCCCAGGGTTTCCAAGGAAAGACAGGCCCCCCTGGGCCTCCAGGAGTAGTGGGACCTCAGGTATGTCTTACCTTGGGGGAATGATAGATTTCAAACCTAGGGATTTGTGTCTTATCACCCTCCTCCCCCCCCCCCCCCCACTGCCATGCTTCTCTTCTTGTCTCCTTGTTGGAGAAGGGATAGGATAATTCCCTCTGTGGTTAATGGATGAGACATTGATTCAGGGGAGGAATTGGAGGTGGGAGGCCTTGGACAGCCTAGTTCAGCCTTCTGTTTCTGAATGTGGAAACCTTCACATCTTTCCATTCTGAATGACTTTACTGAGTTTCCCAGGGCTCTTGGAGAAGATGCAATTTTTAGGTATAGCCACAAGATGGCACATTTATTTGTACACATGAGCCTCCTCCCTAATCCCCTAAAGATAACTTGGACCATTCAGGAATGGGGAGTCTCTTAAAGCCCCTATTGTCCCCCAAAAGATCGTGGAAATCAGAAAAATGAGGGTGTTGGAGGATAGACAGTTTAGGGGGGTATTGGGAGGATCTGTGACATGAGATTGCTGTTCCCATCCTATAGGGAGCTGCGGGAGAATCTGGACCTATGGGGGAACGAGGCCACCCAGGTCCTCCAGGACCTCCAGGAGAGCAGGGCTTGACTGGGCCATCTGGTAAAGAGGGAACTAAGGTAAGTATGGGGGAAGGAATATGAAGAATGAGAGAAAGACAAGGACTGGGGGGACTAGGGGAAAGGGAGAGTTTGAAGGTATAGGCATCATCTCCCAGGTTTAGTTATCTATTTCTTACTGTCTTCATTCCTATTTCCTGCATTTAGGGAGACCCTGGCCCCCCTGGAGCTCCTGGAAAGGATGGACCGGCTGGTTTAAGAGGCTTCCCTGGTGAAAGGGGCCTCCCAGGCACTGGAGTGAGTATAACCCCAAAATATATTATATACAAATGTAAATGTCTCCAGCATCCTCAGTTCCTCCTCAGGACCCAGCCTGATTTATGATTTCCCTGTTTCTCTGACCTTTTCACTTCTACCTTCATGATTACTGGCCTTCCACAGTCTCCTGCCTGATTCTCTGATACCTCTCTCAGTTTTTGTGACTGTCATTTCCATTTTCTCTGATTCTTTGTCTCCCTCACCTTTATCTCTTTCTTCTATAGGGAGGTGGTGGCCTAAAGGGAAATGAAGGTCCACCTGGCCCCCCTGGCCCTGCGGTGAGTCTGGGGTCTTTGAAGGAGAAGGAACTTGGGCTTGGGGGTCCCTGAGAAGGTCATTGAGTCCTTCCTTTGAATCCATATGGAAAAAGAGCCAGAAGTGGGAAAACAGACTACTCTTAGACTCTTCAGAGTAGAGGAGCAGAGGCTTGTTGGATTGGGGTGGTGGGGAATTGTGTGGGTCTTCCCTAATTTTTAGGGAGGATCAATATAGCTAGGTCAGGTCCTGAATCGTCTCCTTTAGGGAAATTCTGGGTCAGTAGTGTCTTTTTCTGGCCCATATTTTACCCCTTCTCTCCCTCTAGGGGTCTCCTGGAGAGCGCGGTGTGGCAGGTACAGGGGGACCCATTGGTCCCCCAGGAAGACCTGGGCCTCAGGGTCCCCCTGGTGCTGCTGGGGAGAAAGGTGTTCCGGTGAGTATGTGTTGGAGATGGGACAGGGATGCTTGTGAGGTCTCTGTGTTGAAGGTGTTGAGGGTGGTCTGTGAGCTAAGGAATGATGGGAGTGCATCTAAATATATTCCTTGTGGGAACATAGAGGTAGCTATGTTTGTGTTTTGAGTATTAGTAGAGGAATTTTTGGTGAGGAAGTTTGGAGAGAGGAAGGTCAGTGTGTCACCCCTGATGTTTGACTTTCCCTCTCTATCCCTTCTTTTCACAGGGTGAGAAAGGTCCCATTGGTCCTACTGGCAGAGATGGTGTCCAAGGGCCTGTGGGGCTACCTGGTCCTGCTGGACCCCCAGGTGTGGCCGGAGAAGATGGAGACAAGGTAATTCACCCCAGGGTCTTCCAGAAGAGGAAGAATTCAAGATAACTCATTGGTGGCCCTCTAATCCCTATGTGTTAATTGTCTTTCATTCCCCACTTCATCACTTCATGTCTCCCATCACTATATTTGACATATCTTCCTCTTCCAGGGTGAGGTTGGTGATGCTGGACAGAAGGGCAGCAAAGGAAACAAGGGTGAACATGTGAGTAACCTTGACCTCTGATTTCTTTTCCTCATTTCTTTAGAAGTGTTAATTTTGTTTTACATTCCTTACATTTCCCAGTGTTTTTTTTCCTTCCATTCTTTCAGCCATTTCTTATAATAAAGAACTTTTAAAAACAAGAAGAAAAAAGTCCCATAAACTTAACCAACATATCAAAAAAATCTGATGTTATTTGCAGAATTCCATACCCATGGTTTCCCCCTCCCCATCACAAGAAGCAGAGAGGAGATAGATGTCTTTACCTAACTCTTGTCTGGGGACTGAGCATGGCTATTATAATTTCACAATATTCAGTTTCAGTTGTTTTATTGTTCTTTTTCACTTACAGTCTTGCCATGGTATACAGTGTTTTTCTAATTCTACATTTTACTTTACATCAGTTCAAATAACTCTTCCTATGCTTCTCTTTATTCATCATGTTATTTTCGGTTCAAAACCCATACTTTCTGCCTTAATAACAACTCTTAAGACAAGGATTAGGCAAATGGGATTAAGTGACTTGCTCAGGGTCCCACAGCTAAGAAGTGTCTGAGACCAGATTTGAACCCAGGCCCTTTCAACTCCAGGTCAGGTACTGTTATCTACTAAAGCCACGTAGTTAAGTTCATTGTTTCTTACAGCATACTTCATTACATTCTTGCACCATGCCTTTTTTTTTTTTTTTTTTTAGCAATCCTCTAATTGATGGGCATCTATTTTGTTTTTAGTTCTTTGTTGCTACAAATATATTGGTTTTATAAGGCCTATCTTTAGTCATTGACAATCCTTGGAGTATATACTATTAACAGTGGAATCTTTGGGTCAAAGGGAAGGGACATGTTAGTCGATTTCTTTGCATGATTCCAATTTACAGCTCCACCAATAGTACATTAGTGTGTCTGTCTTTCCATAGCCCCTTCAACTCTTTTGGTCTTTTCTTGATCTCATTTCTGCTCTGCTTGTCGTCTCTTTTTCTCTTTATACCTTCTGGTATTTCTGATTAATCTTTTATTTTTCTTTCTAGGGCCCTCCTGGACCTCCTGGACCACTGGGTCCCCTGGGTCAACCTGGAGCAGCGGTGAGTGACCAGATATCACGGACTTCCCTGATCTTGCCCAAATCCTTTCCCCCAAAAGTTTTCTCTATCATAGGCTGTCATACTTGTTATTGACACACCTTTTCCCAATTCTTCTCACTTACTCTTTCCTCATCAGAAGTACCTCCCTATTTTGTTTGGGGAACCCCTTCAGTTTCTGGATCTTGGACCTCTTTTCTTCCATTCAGTGTGGTTCTTTCTGATTGTATGTATGTGAGTGTATTCAATAATCCCTTCTCTCTATGCATAGGGAGTAGATGGAGAACCTGGTGCTCGGGGACCCCAGGGACATTTTGGAGCCAAAGGGGATGAGGGAACAAGGGGATTTAATGGCCCTCCTGGACCCATTGGCCTGCAGGTGAGCTGTGTGTATGTGTGTGATGTTAGTGTTGGAAGTCAGGGCTAGAAATATAGTGAGTAAGGAATGAGGAAGAGATGCTTCCCTCCAATTCCACCTCCAAGACTGAAGGTAGAGAGAAGTAAGAGGCAGCTTATAATTAGCAGTGGGTGAAAGAGTTTGAGGAGAGGAGATGGTTTACTTGGGGTGGAGTGGGGATGGCACCCAAAAAGTGTTGGCACCTTGACTTTTCTTTAAGGAGAACCCCCAGTTTTTTTCCTCCTGTAAGTCTCTGTGTGTTTGTCTAATCACAGGGTTTACCAGGTCCCTCAGGTGAGAAGGGAGAGACAGGAGATGTGGGCCCCATGGTGAGTGTGACCCCCACCCCCATTTCCTCTCTACCGACCACCCAGTTCTAACCACTGACTTAATGTACTCTTTCTCTATTCTTTAATTACTCCTGCTCTGAACCAGCTGTTCAGAGACCCCTTGCTAACTTCTAAAGATTACTTCTATTGTCCCTGGCAATTTCCACTTTGGCCCCTTACTCTTTTACTTAAAGACCTGATTTTCTCCATTTTGATCTCATCCTGTTTATTTCTTTCTCTGTATAGCTCTTCCCCTCTTTTCTTTCTCCCTCTGTTTATGTGTTTCTGTTTCTTCCTAGGGCCCACCTGGCCCACCAGGACCCCGAGGCCCTGCTGGACCTAATGGAGCAGATGTAAGTATTTCCCACCCCCACCTTGATGTCCCTCTCAGGTCATTTGGCTCAACCTCCTGTGTTTCTTCAGTGATGAGAAATCTCTTTGAAATAAGAGTTATATCCTCTCAACCCCTTTATCCTGACCATCAAAGAGTCCCTCCAAACTCCTAATTTTCTGCCTTGTCCTTAAAGGTCTCAGACCATCTGTCTCCTTTCACTTCTTTATACTGTCCCCTTTCTGGGTGGTAACTCTGTATCAATGTCTCCCTCTTTTAGGGTCCACAAGGCCCCCCAGGAGGTGTTGGAAACCTGGGTCCTCTTGGAGAAAAGGTAACTGTAGGGAAAATGAACTGGGAATCTGGGAAGGGAAAATCAGAGAGAGGAAAGGAGGTGGGGAATCTTCCTTCTGGTTGTTGGGCAAAAGTGGATGGAGTATAGTGTGAGAAAGAGTCAAGAGGCTGGCAGAGAGGGAATAGGCCTAAGGGGAAGTGAGATTGGGAGGGTCTATATTTAATTAACCACTGATTTCATTTTAGGGGGAACCAGGAGAGTCGGGCTCTCCAGGGGTCCCTGGGGAACCTGGAGTTAAGGTGAGTGACATCTCTAACACCCAGCTAATGCCCACCTCCCCCAAACCTTAAACCCAACCCCCAGGCACTGAAATCCAATAGCTTCCCTTACCTTCCTCCTATCAGTGGTTCTTTCTGTCATCTTATTAGTTCTTTCCAGGGGAGCTAAGGTCTTTGGGTCTGTGTGATGCTCTCCCCTTCCACCTTCTTCCCTCAGGTGACTGAACCATTGAGAGGATTGGGCACATGAGTTGTAGTCCATTATCTGGATCAATTTTCTATTTTTTGAACTCCTTTTCCTTCACTTATATTCCTTCCAGGAAGGGGTAGGTTTGGGGTAGGAGAATGAGGAAAGGCATTTGAGAGCATGGGCCATGCCTGTTATTTTTTTGACTCCCTTATGACCTTCCATTAATCCCAAATAGTCCCATCCTCCAGTTGACATCACCTTTTTCCCTTTCCAGGGTCCTAGAGGAGAAAGGGGAGAGAAAGGAGAGTCAGGGCAACCAGGGGAAGCTGGACCACCTGGACCTAAGGGTCCCACCGGTGATGACGGCCCAAAAGGAAACCCCGTGAGTATGGAGTAAGGGCCACCCAGAAGTTTGATGGAATGAGAATGAAAGGATGTGGGTCAGGGAACCCACAATTGCCAAACCCCAAGGTGTGGGATAGGGTACTGCAAAATGGGGAGGAAGGTCAAGGATCCTGGGAGGAGGTTCTGTCTCTGGATGGGGGTGAATATGTGACATGACTGGAATAGAAATGTCAGAAATGGGGGTGAGGGGTGGGATGTGACCTGTGTGGGACTTTGACAGCTCCAGAGTGGGTGGTGAGCCTATACAGGGCCTTGTGACACTGAGTTCCTTTCTTTTCCTTTACCCTCAGGGCCCTGTTGGTTTTCCTGGTGACCCTGGCCCTCCTGGAGAAGGCGGTCCTCGAGTAAGTTTCACCCTTAGGAAAAAGGGATAGGAAGTCGTGAGGGGTAAGGATTTTGATGAGGGATTATTTGGGGAGCTGGAATTATTTCTTGGGCTTTCATAGTCATAGTGATGAGCAATTATTTCATTCTTAGTATTTGCATCCCTAACTTCTAAGCACCATGCCTGGCACAGCAGGTACTTCTAAGTACTGGATTGACTGGTGGTTAATTGAGGGAGCAATAGAATTGGAAGGATAGAAAAACTTGGGGGTATAATTCCGGGAAGGGTTGAGGTCTCCCTCTAAAGTCCCCACCTTTCCATCTCTCCAGGGTCAGGATGGTGCTAAAGGTGACCGAGGAGAGGATGGAGAAGCTGGACAACCTGTGAGTGATTGTGTTTCTCTAGCCTTTGATTCTTGATCATTTAAACTTTCATACTCTTCAACTTCCAGCCTTCAGATTTGCCAATGCTCCCAACCTCTGAACTCTAGTGCAACCTTTCCTTAAGCTTTCAGTTTCCAACCCTCCACTATCCCTTCATCTTTGATGCCTTCATCTCTTTCTTCTTTCTCCAGGGATCTCCAGGTCCTACTGGAGAGAATGGTCCCCCTGGACCTCCTGGCAAGAGGGTAAGTGGTACAGTGGCTAGAGTACTAGACCTGTAGTCAGCAAGACTATCATTAGAGTCCTGTCTCATACATTTACTAGCCATGTGGTCCTGGGCAAATCACCTGGCCTCTCTCAAACCGTTTCCTCATCTGCAGAATGGAGAATAATAGCACCTACCTCCCAGGGTGGCTTTGAGGGTCAGATGAGATAATATGCTTAAGGCACCTTGCAAACTTAAAGGATTCTGTAAATACTAACTAAAAATGAGAGAATGGGTCTGGACACTTGGACCCCCTCCCCCCATGCCATTAAAGGGACATCCAGGTCCCTAGTGGTGTGAGGTTTGAGACGGAGCTGGCAGTAATGTTCTTTTCCCTGGTTCTCTCCTTGTGGTGGTCGTGGAATCTCTGTGGGTGAAGTATCCATTCTCTATCCTTTGTCTAACCTTTTTTCTTTTTACCTCACCCCATCTATCCCTCTAGGGTCCTGCAGGCACACCTGGCCCTGAGGGTCGACAAGGAGAGAAGGGAGCCAAGGTAAGCAGAGAGTGACTCTTGGAAGACTCTAATATTCCTTTCACCTCACCATAAAGGCTTTCCTGTAACGAAACCTGATCCATTACCTCCAGAAAATCCCTTGTGTCACCTCTCTGGTCTTATATCTTAAAGTACTTTGGTTCAGAGCCCTAACTCCACTTCTACATCCAACTTTTTCTTCTTTATGAATGACAGAAGTTTATCCTCTTCTTGTCCTCTGACATGGCCTATTCCTACCCATTTACTTCCCCTAGCCTTCTCTGATTCCCCTTTATGTATTTCAGGGGGAGCAAGGTGCTGTTGGGGCTCCTGGCAAGACAGGGCCAGTGGGTCCAGCTGGGGCAGCAGGAAAACCAGGCCCTGATGGTCTCAGGGGAATCCCAGGCTCAGTGGTAAGTCATAGGGGACTGAAGAGGGGATTAATAGTGCCTGTGGAAATGGGGGATAGGAACCAAGGAACTGGGAGTTCAGTTATTTGATGGAAGGCATCCTTCTCTGATATCTTTTGTCCCCTTCATCTGTATAGGGACAACAAGGAAGACCTGGAGCCACTGGACCAGCTGGGCCTCCAGGTCCTGTGGTGAGTGACTCTGAGGGAAGGGTGTATATGGGAGGAGAGCAGAACCTTGGGGATGGAGTGATTCTATGGGTGGAGGACAATGGGACCTGCAGATATGGGAAAAGGGAAGGAGAATCTAGGGGGTAGGAAAAGATGGGTCTTCTTACTGACCCTTACCTGATAAGGAATGATCATCTTTCTCCTTACAGGGACCTCCTGGCCTTCCTGGCCTCAGGGGTGACCCTGGAGCCAAAGGAGAAAAGGTAAGAGACAGACACATTGGCATTCATCTTTGGATGGACTCATTCTCTCCTAATTTGGAGCATGGAGTGCCACATCCTCCAACAAGATACAAAATATCCCCTCGCCTCAATGTTTTGGGGTCCCTTGACATTCCCTATGCTCTTTCAACATTTCTTTTGAGTAAAGGTCACTGACTCTATCCTCCAAACAGCCCCTTTTCTACCAAGGGAAGGAATGGGTCTAATGGTCATAGTTCCTGTCCTCTGATTCCATCTTGTCCTCTAACTTCCCATCCCTATCCTATTTGTCTTATGTCATTGCTCCCCCTAGGGTCACCCTGGTCTCATTGGCCTGATTGGACCTCCTGGAGAACAGGGAGAAAAGGGTGATCGAGGACTCCCTGGTCCCCAAGGTGCACATGGACAGAAGGGGGAGACGGTGAGTGTGAAGCAGGGGTCTAGGATTTCCTTTCCCTAATTGCCCTGTGGGAATTGACCTTAAGTGTGCTTGAGTGCTGTGAGAAGCAAGAAGGGGAGAGGGAGATGTGAAGTCTTTAGAAGGAAGACTTTGTTATTAGTGGGGTCTCTCCACTGTAGGGTGAACGGATTTGGAGGAGGCTTCAGGAAAGTGGTAGACAAAATGGAGTTAACTGGACTTTTTTTCCTTCTAGGGTATTCCTGGAGCTTCTGGCCCAATTGGCCCTGGAGGGCCCCCTGGACTTCCTGTAAGTAACTCTTCCCTATTACTTTTTTTTTGTTGTTTTTTTTAAACCCTTGTACTTCGGTGTATTGTCTCATAGGTGGAAGATTGGTAAGGGTGGGCAATGGGGGTCAAGTGACTTGCCCAGGGTCACACAGCTGGGAAGTGGCTGAGGCCGGGTTTGAACCTAGGACCTCCTGTCTCTAGGCCTGACTCTCACTCCACTGAGCTACCCAGCTGCCCCCCCTATTACTTTTTCAAATAATCCAATCAAACAACCCTCAGCATTCCCCTTCTTCTCACCCATACATATCAATAATGTTCACTTAGCCTAATGAACTTCAATTTCTAGTTGTCCACAGAATCTTGAAAATATCCCTTCCTACTTCTGTAATATTCCCAATGCCACCTTTTTTTTTTTTTTTTAATTATTTTAAACCCTTATCTTCTTTTTTTTTTTAAACCCTTTCCTTCCGTCTTGGAATCAATACTGCATATTGGCTCCAAGGCAGAAGAATGGTAAAGGCTAGGCAATGGGGGTCAAGTGACTTGCCCAGGGTCACACAGCTGGGAAGTGTCTGAGGCCAAATTTGAACCTAGGACCTCCAGTCTCTAGGCCTGGCTCTCAATCCACTGAGCTACCCAGCTGCCCCCTCAGAGTTGTTTTAATGTACATTTTCTACAAATCTGAGCTACCCAGCTGCCCCCAAACCCTTATCTTCTAAGTAACAACTCTAAAACTGAAAGGCAAGGGTGAAGCAAGTGGATTAAGTGACTTGCCCAGGGTCACATAGCTAGGATGCAAGATTTGAACCCAGATCCCCTGGACTCTAGGCTTGGGGCTCTATCTACTATGCCACTTAGCTGCCCCCTCCTCTCCTAAATACCCCAGTACAACCCTTATAATTCTGCCTTCCCAGAAGTGCCCCTATAGAGTCTATGTGACCCCGTGATCATTCCTATGCTAGCCAATTCCTATTCCATCCCTCTCTATCTTTCCTTTTTCCATGATAACTTGTCTCCCTTGTCCCCTTGCTATAGGGACCTGCTGGCCCCAAAGGTGCCAAAGGAGCTACGGTGAGTAAGCCTCTCTCTGTTCCTCCCTAGCCAACCATATCCTCTGACCCCATCTACCACCACCCTGAGACTAGACTAGACATTTTTTTCTAGACATATTACTAGACATTTTACTCCCAACCCTAGTATAAACAGCAGCTCTTGGAGATGGACCTTGATACCTCATACTTTAAGCTTGGTTGGACACCAACTCCCTGACTCTTCTGACCACCTGATAATCTGTGACCTCTTACTCCTCGCTCTCAACCATTCTTTAATCCTGGACTCCTAATATCTCTATCATCCCTTTGAGTGACTTTTTGGAATCCTCTGGCTATCTGATCCCTTTGTTGTCTCACCACCTCAGGGTCAAGCTGGACCCAAGGGAGAAAAAGGCGTTCAAGGTCCACCTGGACATCCGGTGAGTGAAGGGGAGTATTTTCTCTCCATTCCTCTTATTTTTTCTTTCTGCCTTTGGTGCTTTCTCTGCCTGTCTATCTTTCCGACCATTTATTTCTCTCATTCAAAGTTTCAGTCTCCATCTTTTCCTGCTTCTCATTACATTTTCTGTCTTTCAGGGCCCTCCAGGGGAGGTGATCCAGCCACTGCCCATCCAGATGCCCAAGAAATCTCGGCGTTCAGTAGATGCAAGCCAGCTGGTGCAGGAGGATGAGGCCTCAGAGGTTGGGGGAGCCCCTGGGGCCAGTGGTGGCCTGGAAGAGATATTTGGCTCCTTGGATTCACTCCGAGATGAGATTGAGCAAATGAGGCGCCCTGCAGGAACCCAGGAGAGCCCAGCCCGAACATGTCAGGACCTGAGACTATGTCATCCTGAGCTGCCCGATGGTCAGTGGGAAGCATGAGGAGACAAACCCAGAGCGGGGCGGGATCAGGGGAGAGAGGGTTGATATGGAAATAGAGGAGGTCAGATACTAGATGGGAGACTAGGAAACGGAAGCCTAGGTGATGGGGAACCAGATGGTGAACGAACAATCGAACACATGAAGGAAAAAGCATTTATTGAGAATTTACTGTGGACAGTGCTTGGTGCCAAGCTCCGGGACAATAGAAGAGGGGGCCAGTCCCAGCTCCCCCATTCTAATGGGGGAGACGACACACGCAAGCCTCATGCATAGGGGACGGGGTTGTACATTTGAAGACAGATCGGAGTGGGGGGCTGGGAATGTGGAACAGGAAAGGAAAGACAGTGGACAGGGGGCGGATGATGATCCTGAGCCTTCTAACTCCTGCCCCAACTAGGTGAATACTGGGTTGACCCTAATCAAGGTTGCGCCAGGGATGCTTTCCGTGTTTTCTGTAACTTCACGGCGGGCGGAGAAACCTGCGTGTCCCCCAGGGATGACGTCACACAGGTGAGGCAGCCTCCCCGTCCAGTGTGCCGTTTTGCTTCTCTCCCGGCCTCTAAACTTTCTTTCCCCTTCAGCCCTCCAGCTGGCTCTTTCCTCCATTTTCTGGCTCCCCATCTTTTCCTCTCTCCTGATCCGCCCGTCCTCCTTTTGTGGCCTCAAGTCTGCTCCGCTCATTGCCGCCTCTGTGTCTTTCCTCTAACCGTCTGTTTATCCTCCCAGACCAGTCCCCAGACTATACTGACGGCTCTGCTCTGCTTTTTCCCAGTTCTCCTACGTGGACTCTGGGGGCTCCCCCGTGGGCGTGGTCCAGCTCACATTCTTGCGGCTGCTCAGTGTGTCCGCTCACCAGGATGTCTCCTACCCGTGCACTGGAGGGGCTCGGGATGGGCCCCTCCGCCTCCGGGGAGCCAACGAGGATGAACTGAGCCCGGAGACTAGTCCTTATGTCAAGGAATTCAAAGATGGCTGCCAGGTGTGGGGAGAGGGGAAGAATGATAGCCTTTCAATCTGGAAACCAGGAATCCTGGGGGATGGAGGACCATGGGGAGAGGGGGAGTAGTGTTTCTCCGTGGGCTAGCCCAAGAAGGAAGGAGCCTACTCCCAAATTTTGGGGCAGGGGTTGTAAAATAGGGGGCCCATCATTATTTTTATCTCTTTGTCTTTTTCTTTCTCAAGACACATCAGGGTCGAACAGTGCTTGAAGTTCGGACACCCCTACTGGAGCAGCTTCCTGTGTTGGATGCTTCCTTCTCAGACTTGGGGGCCCCCCCTAGGCGGAGTGGAGTTATGCTGGGGCCTGTCTGTTTCCAGGGCTAG
This sequence comes from Gracilinanus agilis, assembly GCF_016433145.1. Lineage (NCBI taxonomy): Eukaryota > Metazoa > Chordata > Mammalia > Didelphimorphia > Didelphidae > Gracilinanus > Gracilinanus agilis. The sequence continues at coordinate 259,208,071 of NC_058133.1, read as the reverse complement.
GACCCCTGCCTGCTTAACCCTCCCAACCCTTCAAAAAGCCAGGATCCCCTATGGCCAACTCACAGCCATTGCCTAAGAGAGACCCCCTTCACCATCCCAGGGGCCTGAGGCAAGGCAGAAAGTGTCCTCTATCCATGGGGGTCCCATGGAGGGAGGAAGTTGGGGGGGGTCAATTCCTCTCATGTGATGGGGGATGGGGGGGCCTCTAGGCCCCTCCTTGAAGCCCCTTTTCCCATTGGCGATAAGACTTATATTTAAAATCACCCCTAAGCAAAGAGAAGAGGAGAAGAAGAGAAAGAACACTGTGTATTTTATATTTTAAATTAATTATATTAATTATTTAACAAGCGGAAACTAAAAAGATAAAAAGCTCCAACAGAGAAACCAGACGCAGAAGATGGGGCTAATTGCCCCCACCCCTTAATTCTTCAGCACTCTCCTCTGTGACTGTAGGAGGAGGGGAGAGGTACCTCTCCCTCCTCCACCCCATCTGTAGCGCCAAGGTGGATGTTGGAATATATTGTCTTCTTGTGTCCCTCGTGCATTCAATGTCTCTCCCACAGTCAAGGCCATTTTCTTTCCAACTCCCCAACAAATTCTTACTTCCCTCAACAAACGTTTAATGAATGTTAATCTTTGTAGGATGCAATACTAGTCCTGGGCCTAGTAGGGCAATGTGGCATCTAATACCATCCATGAATGTTTCTTCCCCCTCCCCCAGGTGTGGAGAAGAAGACATTATTGATTAGAAATCCAGGGCTGAACTGGGGACTGTAAGTTTTATTGGAATTTTAAAACAAGAAAATTGTGATTCCTGCCCGGAGCAAACAGCCAATTACAGCATGACTTCAGACTGGTGCTAGCCAATCAATGGCTTCCTCTTCTATCCCTTCCTCCTTCACTGGCTCAGGATATTAGCAACCCCAAAGAAGGAAGACCAAGCAGTCCTAGTTTTGGGGCTTCTGACTAAATAAGGGTCTTGGTTCAAAGAAATGGAAGACAGATCCTGCCCTCTGGGAGCTTACAGTCTAATTCAAGAGATGAACCCGAAGGACTGTCACAAAACGGCTTGTTGACAAATGGAAAATTATATCATACACAGTGACATTCTGGGAGTGCCCAGTAGTCTGTCCTGTCTAGTGGTCCGTGTCTTTAATGTGTGGGCAGATGGTTTGTGGGAAGGTGTGGCCCTTCCTGACCTCAACCGCAAACATCCCTGGATTCCTCTTGGCCCAGCCAAGCTTACATTTCTCTAGGGTTTTACTGTCACAAAGCACTCAAACACACACAAACATTCTTTGGTCTTCCTAAGAACATTGTGAGCCAGGTAGTGTCTGAACTATAATCTCAAATCTTACGTAAGTGAGAACTGATGCTAAGAGACATAAAATAACTTGTTCAAGATTACAAAAATAGTGACAGAATCTGGATTTGAATTTGGATCTTCTGCCCCAAAGCCCAGTTCTCTTTCCATTATGAAAGGCCTTCCCTTACACATCTCCAACTCTCCCTGGTTCTACTTTCAACTTAGTCACAAGGACCTTGAGCAGAAGGGGTCCTCGCAGGCTATTTAGTCTAACTGCTTCATTTTAGAATAGAGGCCCAGGGAAGTTGTTTATTTGCTTAAGGCTGCACAGGTAGTGTCGGAGTCAGAATTTGAAACAAGTTGGATTTATAAGAGTTGGTACTAGAGACAATCTCTACCACTCCATGTCACAATAAGAATAGGGTAAAACTACAGGCCCTCAGTTCATTCATATAAGTTGTGTTGCCATTGGTAAGGTACTCCCCTCCTTCGGAAGCTGGAATAGACATCTCCAAGGTTCCACCCAACTCAAAAGCCTAGAATTGAATTATTTCATGTTAAAATGCAAAGCCCTTGTCTCTTCAGTAACAGTCCTAGTTTCTCTCCTTCCAATGCCCCTCTTCTCTCTCTTAGTGGCACCTCTGGGGCACCCTCTTAGTTCCCCTCCTCTTGACATTACGTTGAAAGGAGATAACTCCTAGGAAGTTCTACATTGAAGTGTAGTAGAAAGAATGCTGGACTTGGAATTAGTGGAGTCCTGAGGCCTAATGCTGACCCTAGGAAAGTCATGTGGTCAACCTCTGTCTAAGCCTTATTGATGAATAATTCCTTATTGATGAAATGGAGATGAGATTTTTATTTCCCACCTCACATTGTTGTAGAAAGTGCTTTGTAAACCTAAAAGCACTGTAGAAATGTGAGCTATTAGTGTAGGCAGCCTGCACTGGTGGTTAGAGAAAGTAGTAGCTTTGTTCTCTCTGGAATGTAACACCCTCACCCCTCCAAGACACCGAAATCATGCTGTTCTTTCTCTGCCTCCCTTCCTCTGATCCTGCTAGCAGCCTCTTCATCTTCTTAACTTTCAGTTCTCCCCCAAAAACTAAAAAAGGGAAATGTGGAAGGAGGCCCTGACTCTGCTTTTTGATATATACCTCTCTTAAAGAGGCTGGGGCCCTAAGGAGGTGGGCAGAAGGAGCAGAATCAGGAGACCCAGCCTCGCAACCATAGGGAATCTTGGTCCTTCAAGGCAATGATATTTTTGAGTCTCTATGAGTTTGGCACGGTAGTGGGCACTGGGAGGGAATAGGAGAGAAGGATAAGTCTCTGCTTTCTAGGAGCTCTCTGAGTAGCAGAGCCCAGATCTAAACAGAACAGTGAGAAGCAGTATATAATCCAGAGCTGGACAGGATACTCAATTCTATTGGCACCCTTTACTGGACAAACTGTTTTCTACCTCAAAGGCAAGCAGCCAATCATAGTGTGGCTGGTGCTAACCAATCAGAAGGACACTGTGCCCTCTCCTTTTTTTCCTCCTCTGTTAACCCCTCCTCCTCCATCTCTAACCCCTCCTCTGATTTCTCCAACCTCTTCTCTCCTTTTCCCTCTCAAATGGCTAGGGATATTAATAGCATCCCAGCTGCAGGAAGTGAGGGGGGCAAGTTTATGAGTGGAACGGCTTTTTGGCCATTCTATTTCTAGCCAATGCACTGCCTCTGGGGAGAGGGTGGGGTGGGTTAGATGAGTGGAAATTAATTTCCAAGAGAGTCCACCAAGGGCCCTGGGCTAGTAAGGGGGAATTGGTGATCAGGAAACTAGTCTTTTATGTTTGGTAGAGAAAGAACGTCTTAGACTTGGAAACGCAAGGAAGGTTGGGAACCACGAGAACCAAACCAAAAAAGAAAGATCAGGCCAATGGAGGACCTGGGGGAATTTCCTCAACCCTAAAAAATAATAGGAAACTGAAGAGAAACGTGGGAAAGGGAATCTTCTCAAAACTAAGAAAAAGGGACGGAAGAGGTAAAGGATGCTGGGTCCACAGAGAGCAGATAGGCAAAGGATGTTGGGGCCAAAGATAACAGGTAAATGAAGCTTGAACCATAGATAGCAGATAGGTAAAGGAAGCTGGAGCCATAGAAAGCAGACAGATAAAGGTTGTTGGGTCCACAGATAGCAGACAGTTAAAGATGCTGGGGCTATTGATGCCAGGTTGAGAATTGGAAGGAGTAATCCCTCAGTAGCTATAAAAACCTTCATTCTATCATTCTTTCAGTCAACATTTGTTCACTACTCCATGAGTGCAGAACACCGTGTTAATCCCTAGGAGAGATTTTGATTAAGTTTGATTAAGATCAGGTCCATCCCTCCTTGAGTTTGAAGTCTGGTATAGATCCTATAGTTGAATCACCTTGAGCATAGTATGACTTGATAATAGGACAAATTCAAAATGAGTACTGAAGTGTTACAAAGTTCTATGTGAGGTCTGAGAAGGCCATTGCTTGACAAAGGGGGATCACTTAGCATTTGAGTTAAGCTTTAAAAGAGATCTAGGGGAGAAGCTGGGTGGCTAAGTGGATTGAGAGTCAGACCCAGAGACAGGAGGCCCCGGGCTCAAATCCCGACTTAACTACTTCCTAGCAATGTGAACCTGAGCAACTCACTTGACCCCCATTGCCTAGCCCTTATCACTCTTCTGCTTTGGAACCAAAACACAGTATTGATTCTAAGAAGGAAGTCAACAGGTGAAAAGAAGGAAGAAGGGAGAAAAGACATAGGGAATGTTGTAAAGAAAAGTAAGGTGAGTAAGTATAGGGAGTGGTTGTAGGATAGGGAATTTTTATGGAGTAGAGAGGATGTGGAAGAGAGTAATATTATGTAAAGGCTGGAAAGACAGGCTAGTACCGGATTGTAAGGAGTCCTGAATGCCAGGCAAAGAAGTTTGAACTTTACTTGACAGACAATAGGGAGTCATTCGAGATTTTGATCAGACACGATCAGGCAATAAGAAAAATTAATTTAGCAGCAGAATGAATGACGGCCTGAAAGAGGAGAATAGAGACAGTGATATCTATTAGGAGGTTACTTGCAATGGTCCAACCAGGTTGTAGGTAGCAACCAGGACCTGAAGGAGGATGCCAGCAGTGTGAGAAAAAGGAGATAGATGCTAGTGATGTTAAGGAGGAGGAATGATTAGAAATTGGTGGCATCTTGAATATAAAAGGTAAGGGAGAAGGAATATCAAAATTTGGCAAATAAAGATGGATTGAATGGTTATTGCCTGGAAAGTAAAGAGGCAGGCCTAAGGAGGCAAGATAGGTTTGGTTCGAATATTCATTTAAAGCATTTATTAAGTACCTACTTTTGTTATTTAGTCACTTCAGTTGCATCTAACTCTTTGTGGCCCCATTTGGAATTTTCTTGTCAAAGATATTAGAATTTTAAGACATTACCATTTCCTTCTTCAATTCATTTTACAGATGAGGAAACTGAGGCAAATGGGGTGAAGTTACCTGCCAAGGGTCACACAGCTAAAACAGTATCTGAGCCTGCATTTGAACTCAGGCAGATGAGTCTTTCTGATTCCAGACCCAGAGATCTATCAACTCTGCTGCATACCTGCCTTTAAGTGCCCACTAAATACTAATTATTGTGTTAAGCTCTGAGGATACAAAACCAAAAACAGTCTCTTTCCTCAAGAGGCTGGCATTCAGTCAAGGAGAAACAACACATTTATATGTTGAATTTGAGGTGTCTATGGTATGTCCATGCGAAGTGCCTATAGGTTGTTGGAGATGTGAATTTGAGGCTAGGAAGAGAGGTCATGGCTAGAGACAAATTTGTGAGTTGCTTGAATAGAGGTGGAATTTGAAGTCTTGTGAATGAATGAGAATGATGAGAGAGGGAGGAAGGGGGAGAGAGAGGGGAGGAGGAGGAGAGAGAGAGTGGGAGGGAGGGGGAAACATAGACAGACAGAAAGGGGGAGAAAGAGAGGGAGGGACAGAGGGAAGGAGGGAGGGAGAAAGAGGGAGAGAGAAAGATGGAAGGAGAGAGGCAGAGAGGGATGGGAAGACAGAGACCGAGAGACAGAGAGGGAGGGAGGGAGAGAGAGAGAGAGAGGGAGAGAGAGACATACAGAGACAGAGACAGAGACAGAGAGAGACATACAGAGACAGAGTCAAAGACAGAGAAGGAGGGAGGGGGAGAGAAAGGGAGGGAAGGAGAGAGAGAAGGAGAGAGGGAGTGGGAGATATAGACAGACAGAGAGGGGGAGAAAGAGAGGGAGGGACAGAGAGAAGGAGGGAGGGAGAAAGAGGGAGAGAGAAAGATGGAAGGAGAGAGAGGAGGGGNAATTCTATTTGTGTATACACATAAGTATATTGATATATCCACACACACAAATGTAAAACGATATAGATATATGAAAGAAGAGAGGAGAGACAGACAGAAAGAGAGAGAGAGAGAGAGAGAGAGAGAGAGAGAGAGAAAGAGAAGAGGTCAAGGACACAACCCTTGGGGGAATACTTACTTTAAGGAATGAGCAAGAAAATGAGTTAGTACAGAAGTGATTATAACCAATACAGAAACAGGAGTATTCAGCATGGCAAAAGATCATGGAAGCAATCCTTTCTAGTATAGTGTAGTAGTGAATGGAACGTTATGGTATAGGATAATATAAAGGCTGGGTGTGAATGGAAAAAAAAACAGATTGAGAGAAAGAATGATGGTCCCAAGAATTATAAATTATTACTATATAATAGTATGTCCCCACACATGACAGCTATCCTTTATGCAACAAGACATGTGAAAGAGGTGTGTTCTAAGGTGGATTGTCAATCACCTTGAGCATTTCCTTTTTCTTTCTTTCTTTCCTTTTTTTTCTTAAAACCTTTACTCTTCTGCCTTAGAACCAACAGTATTGGTTCTAAGGCAGAAGAGTGGTAAGGGCTAGGCAATCGGTGTTAAGTGACTTGGTCAGGGTCTCACAGCTAGGAAGTATCTGAGGCTGTCTAGCTCTCAATCCACTGAGCTACCCAGCTGTCCCCAGCATTTCCTTTTTCTATTGCCCTTAGGTTCTATGTAGGCTTGCTTGTCAATCATTAGCTTCATCCTATCCCTTTTGAAATGTCTTTTTTTAATCACTTAAACCTCAACATCATAGGCAAAACAAAATAATTAAATTAGAGAAAATGCAGAATAATATAAAAAAACCATCAACTGGAGTTTATGTAACCTCTATAGCCATCAGTTCACTTTAACCACAAGCTTTGCTCTCCTAATCAGAAACATATCTCCCCAATGAAATGCCAGTGGAGTTCCCAAAGTCTTTCCACAACTATTTTCATAAACAGTACTATGAATAGGAGACTTTAGGTATTTAGACTTGCTACAGACGCTGGTCATGGGAAATTTATCTTTTTTTTTTTTAAACCCTTGTACTTCGGTGTATTATCTCATAGGTGGAAGATTGGTAAGGGTGGGCAATGGGGGTCAAGTGACTTGCCCAGGGTCACACAGCTGGGAAGTGGCTGAGGCCGGGTTTGAACCTAGGACCTCTTGTTTCTAGGCCTGACTCTCAATCCACTGAGCTACCCAGCTGCCCCCTGGAAAATTTATCTTAAAGTTGAATTGCTGACACTTTTTACCTTGGTGATAGCCAAGAGAACCTATAAGAACCATAGGTTCATACCTTCTTGGATGTGGGGAAGATTAGAAATCAGCTGTTATGGCTGCAGATAAGCATCTTCTCTAGAGATGGACAGTAACATTCTTATCAAGTTCTTTCCAAGACTCAGTCGGGCACAAACAATTCCTTCCCATAATCAACAACCACATCAATTATCAAAGTCTTTTTTTTTTTTTTTAAGACAGGGGGCAGTGATGGTGGGGAGGGAAAACACTTTTCTCATGATATCCTTCTGCAGCCCTGATCACAGTTTATTTCTTGTTTTTTGTTTTTTTGGTTTTTTTTCCTTTAAAACTCTTCACACACGGGGCAGTTAGGTGACACTTTCTAGCTGTGTGACCCTGGGCAAGTCACTTAAACCTCATTGCCTAGTCCTTACCTCTCTTCTTCTTTGGAACTGATACTTAGTATTGATTCTCTTTGACTATCATCTGCTGCATCCACTGTCATGGCCATTCCAAAACCAGTTACTCAAAACTGGGTCCATGATAAAGCAATTGTATCAATTAGATTACTCATCTAAGATGTATTTACAGCTGGGGAATGTTCCTACGTTTGGTGCACTCATAGACACATGCCCTGTTACCTCAGATTTCATGGAAATTAAAAATTAAAAAGGTGTAAGAATAAGAGGTTGTGGTTAAAGAATAGAATTTCACTTTTCAGGATCCTAGAAGATATATATCAGAGATATATGTGTCTGACCATTCTGGGGTATAGCTTAAGTGAGGAGGGAGAGAAGGAGGTTATTGGAATTGAGGAATAGATGGTGAGATTATTGAAGGGGTTGTTAATATGAATATTAAATAAAGTCCCTGAGAAGGATGGTAGATATGAAGTGGCAATAAAAACTAGGGGCCAATGAGAAAGTTGAAAGAATGAACCGAAGTTGGAAAAGTTGAATAACAAGAATAGCAAAAAGATGGCATGCCATGGACTTAAAGGCATAGATTTCAAAAGATCATTGAAGGATGATGGTAGAGAAATGGCCAGACAGTGATGGGAAAAAAAGAAGAAACTTTAGTAATATTTCAGATTTTACAACATATACAGTGAATAAACACAAAGCAAATGAAAAAGAAAAACTAGAACATTGGGCAGCTAAGTGGCATAGTGGATAAAGCACCAGGCTTGGAGTCAGGAAGACCTGAGTTCAAATCTTGCCTCAGCCACCTACTAGCACTTAATCTTGTTTGCCTCAGATTCCTCATCTGTAAAATAAACCAGAGAAGTATAAAAGATGGGGCACCAGGGATGTTAAAATATAACCTAATTGGTTTGTGGATACACACACTGGGTTGAAGGAGAGACAGGACCAACCAAGATAGGGAGACCAGGGTTTACTGCCAAGCTGTTAACTGACAGGAATGGCAGTTAGGCCAACGGACACCCAGCTCACCACTAGGCCAGGGTCTATGGAACCAGCAGGCAAAGGTAAAGGTTTTTAACAGTTTAATTGGGAGTAACTAAATAAAAGATGGGATAGGGGATTCTACACTTGAAAACCTAAGGGGCAAACCACAGGGGCAAGGGGAGGACTTGACTACTCTAATCTAATTAACCTAGGCCAGACAGGGCTCAAAGGAGCAGTACTGGAGTCACTGGGAAGGCAGCTTCAAATCTGGTTCCAGCCAGGTTTGACCAGCACAGCTAAAGGGCCTGAGGGTGGCTTTGGGGGTTCTCACTGTAATCCAAAGATGATCACAGGATGCCAAGAGCCAAGGTGATCCAAGGTACCCAGGTAGAGAGAGTGTGCTTGAGATGCTGCCCACCAGATCCCAAACAACTTCCCACTTGGTGCTGCTCTGCAGGTCTTGTCCACTTGCTAGAAGCCACCACCACTCAGGATCCCAGGGAATCAGGATGCATGCAGGGTGTCCTTAACTCTGAGATCTCTCAGGGCTAGCAACAGTTTGTGCCAACCACTAATGGAGTCCCTCTCAGAGCACAAGCCCTACTTCCTGCTCCTTCATTCCATCTTGGAATCCTCCAGCCCTTCCTGCTAGGTCCAACACTATTACTAAATAAATTACTAAATAAACCCTCACAACAGAAGGAAATGTCAAACTACTCCAGTATCTTTGCCAAGAAAACCCAAAGAGTCAGACATAACTGAACAACAAAGAAGAAGAAGAACAACAAAGAACATTGGGCCTAATCTAATAAAATGATATTTAACTATGACAAGTGTCAAGGTGTATAGAAAATAACAAATTTAAAATTGGAAACAAGCATCCAGGCCTTCTAGTCCAATCTCTTCCTTTTACAGATGAGTAAGAAAGCAGTTAGTTAAGTGACATGCTCAAGATCCCATAAGGATTTGGAGAGGAGATAAAATGGGTAAGAAATTCATATCTAAGATAGTGATATTATATAATGGAGACTGAGAGACCAGTCTGACAGGAGAAAGATTGGCGTAGTATTCCCAGCAGAATTTACAGAGTGTTGGGCTGGCAGAGTTAATGTAGCTCTGGGACATTTAAGATGGAATTTGAAAGTCTAGTACTTTGAAATATGTGTGACTGTCTAAAATCTTACCAGGGTTTGACAGTGAACCCCCTAAACCTTCTCCACTTGGAGAGTTACTATGTACCTTGGGTTAATTACAGGGGAACAAGAGGAATCTAGAAATCACTGCTAAGGATTATGAAATCTTGGGTGAGAAACTAAGGTATTTTGGGACATGATGTTATTTTCATCACTATATTCAATTTGAAAGCAAGGGTTTTCAAGAGGAAAGGCAGATTTAAGAAGTGAATGCTTTCAATTTCCTTTCTCCTGCCCACTAACTCTTCTTTTTCTTCTTCTTTCTTCTTCTTTCTTCTTCTTCTTCTTCTTCTTCTTCTTCTTCTTCTTCTTCTTC
>NC_058133.1:259165746-259197912 GCF_016433145.1 Gracilinanus agilis | reverse complement strand
TTCTTCTTCTTCTTCTTCTTTATTAAAGGGATGACTACTGACATTCCTCACCAGATTCCCTTGAGGTGTGGCCTAAAAGAAGGGTGAATTCCTCCCTCATAGGCAGGACTGGCCTTTGGGTCACTGGGTTGATTCCCTTCTGGGCTGGATTTAGCAGGTAGATATTTAGAGCTGGCACCTTAACTGCCTGGGCTGTTCTAGTTAAGGAAGATGGCAACAGACTGTAATTGCTGGACCTCCAGAAGCTCTTTTGACCTTTTTAAGTTCACAAAGTTGTGATCTGTCCTGGTCTGTCTCTAATATTTATTCATTAACACCAAGAAAGAAAGAACAGAAGGAGAAGAAACAGGAGGCCAAGGATTTAGGGCCACATGGTAGCCTGGATGGGGAGACAAAGCAGTTAGGAACTAGTAGAAAAGGAGGGAGATTGGTGTAATATTCTCACCTAGCAGAACTTAAAGAATAATGGGCCAGAGGTGGCTAGGTGACTCAGTGGATAGTGTGCTAACCCTAGATATGGGAGATTTCTGAGTTCAGATCTGGCCTCAGATATTCCCTAGCTGTGTGACCCTGGGCAAACCTAGCCCTTACTACTCTTCTGCCTTGGAATCAATACTTATATCAGTTCTAAGATGGAAGGAAAGAGTTATTTTTTAAAAATAGAAAAGAATGCCTGGAAGCAGATTCATTATCTCAGTGTGAGTTGTCAGGAAGCCGAGCACATTTCAGATGCTGTAAGTTCTGGCCCCTTATTGGTCAGTTCCTCACTACATATGTTTTCTCCATCTTAGAGTTATGAAATATATATTTTTGTACCCCAGTGGAAGACCTTAAATTTATCTTTACTAAATTTCTTCTTTTTTCCATTTTATTTTTCTATTAGCAAGCATTTATTTTTCTCCCTTCCACCCCCTATTTTAAAAGAAGAAAATAAAAGAAAATCTTTGCAACAATTATGCATAGTCAAGCAAAACAAATTTCCATATTGCCATGTTCAAAAATGTAAGTCTTTATTCAGTATCTTGAATCCATATGCTCTCTTATTATATTTAGCCCACTGTTCTAGCCTGTCAAGATCCTTTTGGATCCTGACTCCAATCCACTGTGTTAGCTTTGTGTTATCCAAAGATTTTTTTAAAAATATTTTTTTAAACCCTTAACTTCTGTGTATTGGTTCCTTGGTGGAAGAGTGGTAAGGGTGGGCAATGGGGGTCAAGTGACTTGCCCAGGGTCACACAGCTGGGAAGTGACTGAGGCCAGATTTGAACCTAGGACTGCTCATCTCTAGATTTGACTCTCAATCCACTGAGCTACCCAGCTGCCCCTATTGTAAAAGTGGGGGACCAGGGATGTTATTATTATTATTAAAATGTAACCTAAATGGTTTGTGGGTTCACACTGGGTTGAAGGGGAGACAGGACCAACCGGGAAAGGGAGACCAGGGTTTACTGTCAAGCTGTTAACTGTCAATAGGAATGGCAGTTAGGCTAGGGTCTATGGAACCAGCAGGTAACAGGTAAAGGTTTATAACAGTTTAATTGAGGGAAATAATAAAAGGATGGGAATAAGGGATTCTACACTTGACACCTAAGGGCAAACCACAGGGGAAGGACTTAACTACACTATCCTATTGACCTAAGCCAGGCAGGGCCCAAAGGAAGCAGTACTGAAGTCACAGGGAAAGCTCCTCCAAACCTGGTTCCAGCCAGGTTTGGTCAGCTCAGCAAAAGGGCCTGAGGATGGCTTTCAATTGGGATCTCACGGTAAATTCAAGGATGGTCACAGGATGCCAAGAGCCAACTCCACCAGTACAGGTGATCCAAGGTACCCAGGTAGGGAGAGTGAGTCTGCAATGCTGTCCACCAGATCACAAACCACTTCCCCACTTGGTGCAGCTCTGCAGGTCTGTTGTCCACTGCTGAAAGCCTCCACCTCTCAGGATCCCAGGAAATCTGGATGCAGTTTTTCCCTAACTCTGAGATCTCCCAGGGTTAGCAACAGTTATGTCCCAACCACTAATGGAGTTTCTCTCAGAGCACAAACCCCGCTTCCTGCTCCTTCATTCCATCTTGGAATCCTCCAGCCCTTCCTGCTAGGTCCAACACTAATACTAACTTAATCTTCCTCACAACACTGTCCATAGATTTTATTATCATCTTATCGAAGCCGTTATCCTAGTTATTGATGATGATGTTAAACAGCACAGGAACAAATCCCTGCAGTCTTCTACTATAGAGCTTCTGCCATGTTAACATGAAATCTTTAAGAACTTCTCTTTGAATTTGACCATCCAACCAGCCCTGAATCATTCTGATTGTATCGTCTTTTTTTTTAAACCCTTATCTTCTATCTAAGAATCAATACTATCAGTTCTACGGAAGAAGAACAGTAAAGGATAGGCAAAGTGAATTAAGTGACTTGCCCAGGGTCACACAGCTAGGAAGTGTTTGAGGTCAGACTTGAACCCAGGACCTCCCATCTCTAGGTCCAGCTCTATACACTGAGCCACTTAGCTCCTTCTTATCATTAAACCTTATATCTCTGTTTTCTCCATAAGAATAATATATGACTTTAATAAAAAAAAAACCTTTGATAAAATCTAGGTAAACTATACCCATAGCATTCCCTTTTTCTACCAGGAAATGATGTTAGTCTGGCATCTATGCTCGATGAAGGCAGGTAGGCTTCTTGTAATCACCATTTTCCTTAATAGATATTTGCCAACCATCTCTTTATAGATATTACAATAGTTTTCCTTGGAAGAGGAGTCAGACTCATTGAACTGTAACTTCAGGCTCTACTCTCTTCTCTTTTTTGAAAATCAAGACAGTATCTACCTTTCTCCAACTTTGTGGCACTTCTTTAGGTTTCTATATCTTAAAATGTCACTGACAGTGTCGTAGCAATCACATCTGCTACTTTTTTTCAGGACCCAAAGATGTAGCTGTTTTGGGGGGCAAGGTCACTTGAATTTGTCAATAGCAGCAAGGTGCTCTCTTACTATCTCTCTACTTATCTTGAATATCAGCACCATGTTGGTAATTTCTGTTTTGTTTTCTTTTTCTACTGTAAAGATCATTTTCCTTTGCAGAGAAAACAAAGAAAAAAAAGTGTGAGTTCCTTCTGCCTTCTCTCTGTTGTCAGTTATCATCATTCCATCTACTCTAAACCAAAGTTCTCTACTCCTTTTTCTCCTAATGTAAGGTTTTTTTTTAATATAAAGAAGCAATCATTTTGTCTCCCTTAGTTTCCTTTGCCAAATTCAGCTCTTTTTGAACTTCATTGTTCCTGAAACCATTGTTAGAGATTCAGGTTTCGTTCTTAAATAGTATTTGATTAGTTACTTGGCATTGATTCCATCCTTTAAAATCTATGTGAATTCTCTCTGCATCCAGTATGTACATGTCAGTATTTTCTGTCAAGTCTCATTTTCCCTCCTCACTAGAGTTGTTTCCCTTTGTGTCTTCAGAATTTCTTTCTTGAGTATTTCCAATTCCTCCTGCACTGATTTCTTGAAGCAACTGAGTCCATTGGGTATTACCTGTCTTTTCTCTGGACCCTCTGAAACATGCTTTTCTAAAATCTATAATATAGGAATGACTCTTGTCAAGGGAAGGATTTTATACTGTCTTATAAATAAGAAGACTCTAAATTCAAAAGGAAAGGAATAGAGGAAGGGTAAAACTATCTATGTATATCTGCCAAGCTGCATACCATAGATAGAATAGGAAGGAAAATAGCAGCGGAGACATCAAGAAATTCATAGGAGACTAAAATTAATGGGTAGAACCAACAATAAAACCCATAGCCTCTATTCACAAATACAGACTGTGGATAACAAGAAAGATGAAACAAAGATTTTCTACTTGAGGGAAGGAAACAAGCCTTTATTAAGCGCCTATTATGTGCTAGACTCATTTTAAGCACTTTATAAACATCATCTTCTTTGATCCTCAGGATAGTTCTGGAAGTAGATACTATTATTGTCCCCATTTTACAGTTGAGGAAAGTAAGGCAGAAGTGACTTGTCAGGGTGACACGAGCCCTGAGGCTATATTTGAACTTAGATCTTCCTGACTTCAGGCCCAGTGATCTATCATCTGTGCCAGCATGTAAGCTCCAGCAGCAATGAGGCAAATTTGACTTCATAGGAATCACTGAGACTTAGTAAGAAGAGATCCAGGACTGGAATATGGTTATAGAAGGACACTGTTGTGGTTGTTCAGTTGTTATCAGTCATGTCTGAGTCTTGGGACCCCATTTAAGTTTTCTAGGCAAAGATGCTAACATGGCTTGCCATTTCCTTCTTTAGCTTATTTTACAGATAAGGAAACCGAGGCAGACAGAGTTAAGTGACTTGCCCAGGATTACAAAGCTAGTTTCTGAGGCCATATTTGAACTCATGAAGGTGAGTCTTCCTAATTTGAAGCCCATGTTCTATCCACTGGGCCACCGAGCTGCCCACCAATGAAGGACATATCCTACTTAATTTTTTTTTAATTTTATTTTTATTATGATGCAAAACTCACTGGTCATTGTAAAGGCACACTCACACAAAACCCAAACCCCAAAATAAAATCATAAATACACTGATGTGAATCTGTAGCAGGATAGATCATAAATCTCCTAGGATTATTCCAGATTATTGTATTGCTGAGAATAGCCAAGTTTTTACAGTGGATCATCATACAATATTGCTGTTACTGTGTACAGTGTTCTCCCAGTTCTGCTTATTTCACTGCTTCAATTCATAAAGGTCTTTCTGAAATCATCTTGCTCATCATTCTTTACAGCATAATAGTATTCCATCACCAACATGTGCCACAATTTGTTCAGCCATTTCCCAATGGATGGACATCCCCTCTGTTTCCAATTCTTTGCCACCACAAAAAGAGCTGCTATAATTATTTTTGTACAAACAGGTCCTTTCCTCCTTTTTATTATCCCTTTGGGATACAGAGCGAGTAGTGGGATTACAGGATCAAAGGGCATACCCTACTTAAAAGAAATAGTTTAAATTAAAAAGATGGTGGTGATTGGGATAGAAGTATATTTCAAAGTATCAGTGTAACCGGGGAAATCAAATTAGACCTCAGCCTTTCCTCACCATTCGGTCTTTGAACACTTGGATCATATACGTTTTGGCTCAGGGCTGGAAGATTTGATATTTTGAGATGGTATAGAAAACCCATTGTCCCACATCACCCCACTTTGATAGCAGATACATTTGGTTTTTAAAGATTTTTTGTAAAGATATTTTATTTTTCCAATTACATGTAATAATAATTTTCCACATACATTTTCTGAAGTTACATGATCCAAAATGTCTCCCTTTTCCTGTTCTTTCCCCTTTCCTGGAGCTGGTAAGCAATTTGTGTAATCTTATTTTCAAAGAAAACAGAAAGTAGCGCCCCAGAGGAGATGCTACTACATTTTCATACTTCAGTAGAATGTAAGCCCTTTGAGGGCAGGCACTGTTCTGTTTGCATCTTTGTCTTCCCTCAGTAGGCACTTCATAAATTCTTGTTTTATTAAATAGAACAACCCTACCATTAAAAAGATCATTAGGTTTTTTTACTGGTAAACCAGGAGTTTTTTAGAAATTTACTTGAAAACTTTAGAAAAGTCTTAAGTCGTTCCATTACACATGAGCAAAACCTTTGGAGTCCCAAGGGTAAAAAGACTTATTTCAAGTGTAAACTTTGAAGTTTGAAAATAAAAGGAGAAAAGCTATTTCCCCAGTGTAGAAAAAAGACTACTCTAAAGTGCTGAAAACTAATCAGAATTTCAAAGAGCAATGATCCCTCACTCTGGTGCCAACAGTCCTAGTCAGCAACAAATTCCCAACACAATGTCTCCTTGTCTCTCTCTTAATTTCCTTTCCTTTTTTCTCCTTTTCTTTTTTGCCTTCATTCCGGCTTCCCAAACAGGCTAGGACATAGGATTCAAATCACTGTCATTTGTGGGGAATAGTTGTGTTTCTTAACTTTCAAAGTGGATGAATAGACTTTAAAAATCATTAATTTGTTTAAACTTGTGACTGGTCCTTGGCTTATTTTTGTCTTGTGGGTCAGAACCTTCAACAAAGAAAATGTTTTTCATTCCTAGGGTAAGGACTGTCCATTTCAATTAAATACATGCCAGAGTGTCTACTTTGCACCCTTTTCTGTATGAATTTTTTAAATGGGGTAAGATCTGTTCCTGGGTATTTACAATCTCATTGAGAAGATAAGTGTGCCGGGTGGCTCAGCGCTCTCCCCTAACCTTACCCTGACCAAGGAACAATAATTATATATTTAGTAAATATATATGTATGTATGTATATATATGACTCTATAGACTTCTGCTGACTGAGCTTATCCTGAGCAGGGCTGATTCTAAAAAGGAGTAGGGTAGGTCGGGTTTCACTCGGCCTCTCAGGATCATCATGTCCCCTTGTGGCTGAATTATTTCAGTCATGTCTGACACTATGTGACCGAATTTTGAGGTTTTCTTAGCAAAGCTACTGGAGTGATTTGCCATTTCCTTCTCCTGTTCATTTTACAGATGAGAAACTGAGGCAAACAGGGTGAAGTGACTTGCCCAGGGTCACACAACCAGTAAGTGTCTCAGGCTGGATTTGAACTCAGGAAGATGAATCTTCTTGATTCCAAATCCAAGGCTCTCTATCCACTGTGCCACATCATGCCAACACTACCCACCTAGCTGCAGAGCATTATGTCCCCAACCTTTAGTAAAATTCTAAGGAAAATCTGTTAAACAAAGCTTAGATATGATATGTGTCTAACATCTCCCTGAAAGAGATTGGTAGGGTTCCTTCTAGATAAAAAATTCAATGTAAAAAGTAGATATCAGGTATAGGATAGCTTTTGTTTTCTTTGCCACAAAATAGATGCTTAGGACACAAATAACTCATAATCACGCATTGACAGATTGATAAAAACGCTCCAAATCACTTAAAATGATAACCTATCAATAGCATTCTACTCTCCGGAAAGGTAAAGATAAAGGCCCTTTGTGTGACTCATATAGATGTTTTGCTTTCATTCTACATCTGCATTGTCCGGGCAGCTGACAACGTCCAGAGATCCTGGCTAACTAGAGCATAGCTTGGGCTTTTTAGCCCTTTTACTTGCAACATCCTCATGGCAAATGCTTCTCTTCCTCCTGTTCATCCTTGTTCCAGGAAGCACCTCCCACTCCGCAGCTGGCACCTCAAGAACCTGGCCACTCATGAAGTCGCCACCAAGGCTAGAAATAGTCACTCTGGGTCATTGGGAAGCAATAAAAGACACAAGAAAAGGTCTAGAACTCAGGCTTGCCCAGGAAACACATACTGATCTCTATTTTCCTGTGGTAAGCCGGGGGCCACCGTTGCCACAGTGGAGGGGACCACAGAAAGGAAGAAAAATCTTTCCCTTCTTGCTGGCAGAAAATTCAAGGAAAAGGAAACTCTGGAAGAGTTTCAAAGAGGAAGGCAGAGCTTTTCTCCTCGTTCCTTTCATGGCCTACTGAGTGGAATGCTTTTCTTGGTTTAGAAGCAACCTCAGTCTCATGGGACCAAATCAAGAGTTGCTGGGTTGGGAGTAGCTGAGTGGTTCAGTGGATTGAGAGTCAGACCTAGAGACGGGAGGTCCTGGGTTCAAATTTGACCTCAGACACTTCCTAGCTATGTGATCCTGGTCAAGTCACTTAACCCCCATTACCCACCCTTACAACTCTTCTGCCTTAGAACCAATACTCAGTATTGATTCTAATACAGAAGGCAAGAATTTAAATACATAATATAATGTAACATGATGTGATATGATATAATTAATATGTAATTTAAAATATAATACAACTTCCAGTTCTAAAAAATTACTTCAATAGCACTAATGATAATAAAAGATGAGAAAAACAGTCAGATGAGACCAAGAACAGATACACAAGAACTAAACAAGAGTCAATGAGATCATTAGGGC
Source organism: Gracilinanus agilis (assembly GCF_016433145.1). Taxonomy (NCBI): domain Eukaryota; kingdom Metazoa; phylum Chordata; class Mammalia; order Didelphimorphia; family Didelphidae; genus Gracilinanus; species Gracilinanus agilis. Next base: position 259,189,948 of record NC_058133.1, on the reverse strand, counting down.
ATTTCAGGGTGTTTAATTCATGATATATCTGTAAGAAGGGGAGGAAACTAAAGGTGTAGAAATTTCAGACCTTTTTATACTAAAAAGAACAGCTAAATGGCACAGTGGATAGAGCACTGGGCTTGGAGTCAGGAAGACTGTTCTTCCTGAGTTCAAATCCATGCAACCTAAAGCAAGTCACTTTACCCTATTGGCTTCAGTTTCCTTATCTGTAAAATAAGCAGGAGGAAGAAATTGCAAACCATTCCAGTATCCCCAAATGAGGCTGTGAAGAGTCAGACATGACTGAAATAAATGAATAATAATTCATACTAAAAAAAGACAACTGAGAAAACATCACAACTATTGATCTACATGTCTCCATTTTCATTTATGCAAAAATTTTTAAGATTTAGCCACATACAAATCAAGGGCATCCTCATTGAGTGAGAGTGTTACTAGGAGAAAGCCAGGTCTTTGCCACTGAAATTCTTTGATGGCTCTAATTTTCATGATTCAGTTGAGTGAAAGATATAGAAAATGTAATATCTCAATATGCTTATTGTTGGTTGATTATGAAAAAAAAGTTTTTTAATATAGTAGAAAAACATAATAATATTAATATTACTATCAATTACAACAATTATTAATGACTATTACTACTCACTAGTAATTATTATTAGTGATTAATAATAATATATCTATTGTTTATAATTGTTGGTTATTATTGATTATTAATAACAACAACAATAATAAATATATAGTTATTATTGGTACTATTGCCATGCAACAATTACTTAGTGCCTTACATTATCTTCTTATTTAATCAAACTCTCATTGCCTTTCACAATACCATTGAAGAAATCTGTGTCTTCATTTTTTATGATTTAGGAACCTTTCACTGTGTAAATTAACCATTCAGCAATACTCTGACTAGCTTAAATAGGCATATGAAGACAGACAGACTAGACACTATGGGAAATACTGCAACACATCAAAGGAAATCAGGAAAAATTCCTCCAGATTCACCCCCTGCATAAACTTTTAAATTCTTGGGATGGTCCTAATCTTCCTAAGGAGGTTTGGATGACAAAAAAGGAAGCTAAAAAACTTTGCAAAGCCTGGATGGACAAGACCTATACCTGGCCAAAGTATAGTTCCTTTGACTTCAAGATCTTAAAAGATTTAAAGTCAGCCATTAAAAACAAAGATTCCAAAGACTATAAAGACTCCAGAGATTATAAATACTGGCTCTTGTGGGCATATCATGTTGATAAATTAACCGTGCCCTTCAGTGAGGAAACCATTCTTTCTTTGGAACCAAACCATTCTGGCTTAACTCATTCAGTTCCTCCTCCGGAACCCTTGATTAGATCTAGCAAGAAACTCTCCTTATCATCCCACCTGGACTGTGAGAAAGTTTCTCTTCCTACTGACCCAAATCAGGACTTGAACCCTTCGCCCCACCCCCATCAGATCTAGCCCATCCTGCACTTCTCCTACCTACTTTCCTCCCTATCTACCTCTCTACCCTCACTTACCATATGACTCTCCATCCTACTACCCTTACCCCAGAGAGTTTCCTTGCTACTCAGTTCCCACCCATATTCCCTACCCTTACCTGAACTATCTCTGTCCTTATTCTCTTGGATGTCCTTTTCCTTCCCCTGACCAATCACACCCATCCCATTATATCTCCTCTTCTCCTTCCTTGCCCTGTCCTCACCCAGTCTATCCTCACTTCTCTTCTTCTCCTTCTTCTCCTCCCCATCCAAGCCCTGCTCCTCCTCTCCTTCTCCTCCTTCCTCTCCACCTCCAAACCTGATCAGTCCACCCTTGTTTCTCTCCTCCTCCCAATCCTCAACTTTCCTCTCCACCCACCCCCCAACCTCACCCCTGATCCTTTTGCCCAGCCTCCTCACCCTCTAACCAACCCCTCCCTCTCTGCATACCCACTCCTTCTCCTTCCCCTACCCTCTCCACAGCAACCCAAGTAACCAACACAACAAATTAAGGTGCAGTTATCACAGATGATTCGAATAAAGGCCTATTCCCTCCCAGAGATGTTCCTATTTTTAATAGACATGGAGACTTACTGAATATTAGAATCATACACCTTTCTCTCCACAAGATATTGAGAGATTCATAGAAAAACCTCCTTCCTTCGAAAACGAGCCCATGGCAGTCATAAATAAGGTTGAAAGCATTTTCCACATGTATAATCCTACAAAGATTGATGTGGAAGATCTGCTCCTCGCCTTGCTAGCAGAAAGAGAAAGAAATAAGATTCTTTCTCTTGTTAATCAGGTCCAGGGAGAAGAATCAACTCATTGGCCAACGGAAGATCCCAAATGGGACCCAAATTCAGGGCAAGATTACTTACAATTATTCCAGGCTAGAAAGGCATAACTAAAAGCAATGAGAGTTTGTTCTGATAGGCCTGGTACATGGACTAAATTTGAACATCTAAAGCAGGAAGATAATGAAAACCCCTCTCAGTTTATGGAGAGGCTTATTGAGCTGGAAGGCAAATATAGAGATTTGAATCTTTCTAGAGAAAGAGATATTAGACAAATCAGGATATAATTTGTGAAAAACAGTTGCAAGGTAGTTAAAAATTATTTTATGACTAGCTGTCCAAATTGGCCTAATATGGACCTCGAAGAATTAAAAAGAGCAGCAGTTTTTGCTTTTGAGGGAAATAAGGAAAAGAAAAAAGAGAACACTGATTTGATGGAAACATTAAGGAAGGAAATAAAATAAAACTGCTAAACAGGGAGAGAAGAATAAAGAGAATGCTAATTTAGTGGATATATTAAGGAAGGAAATAAAGGAATTAACTGAAACAGTTGGAAAGGCAAAGCAGGGAGAGGTCATAGCTCCTCTACAAGAATCCACAAAACAACTACAAAATATGTCCCTAAAGATTCTCTTCTAACAAAATGTCCTTCGTGCCATATCTCAAGATCACTCAAGATTCCTTAAAAGAGAAAAGAATAGAAAACTGTGTATAGGGTGTTCAGGGAAGAGAAAGGACTTTCTGAGCTCTTTTTAGCAAATGGGCTAAAACAGATTGAGGATAATCAAAAGTGAGGTAGGAGCTTGTCTACCCCAACTGTGTGAAGACTTCCCCTGGCTAAATGTCAGGATGAGAACAATTTGTTTTAACTGTCATAAATGTGGCTGAAGCTGTTGAGTGTTTAGAGATTGGTCAAACACTGAAGATATCAAGATCATCCACACTGACCCCCTGGGCCATCACTGGTCATGCTAACTTTTGACTTGCCATTGAACTTGAATGATTCTGGAAAAAAAGAGTAACTTTGCGCTACTTTGCTTCACTTAAATCTAACTCCCATACAAGTCAAAATATTACCCATTATTCATTATTTTACCTCCACATTGTGATGTCATTGATTCTCTTTGAAAACAAAAGATGAATAATAACAATAAAAACCTCAGTTGTTCTAGAATAGTTTAGCTATTAATAGGTCAGTTCAAGGATTCAATCTTAGGAATGGATTCAATGTAACACTTAAGAGCCTTAAATTTTTTTTAAAAAATTACTTAATTTTTAGATAGAATTAGTCATTAAAATAGATCTTGCATTCTCTGCCTTTGAATTCATCTCAGAGGTCACATTTTTGTCAGAAAAATGTCCCGGCAGTAGGAATTTCAGCAAACATCAGAAATACCAACTCCTTTTCATCTGAAGTTTCAAAGACTTGTAACCAGGAAGACATGCCAATTGCTCCAGCTAGAGTGAGTCAATCAATAAACTTTATAAAGCCCCTCCTACATTTCAGGCACTATGCTAAGTGCTGGGGTCACAAAGAAAGGCAAAGATAGTCTGATCTCAAGACAGCATACAAACAACTATGAATAATTAAGATATGTATATGTAAATATATTCATCTATATGATATATTGGAAAATAATCAACAGAAAAAAAAGATGCTAGAATTAAGGAGAATCAGGAAAGGCTTCCTGTAAAAGCCTTTTACCTGGCATTTCCAAAAGACTGATCCCCTTGACCTCTTAAAGAGAAACCAAGGAACAGTTAGGTAGCACAGTGGCTAGAGCTCCAGGCATGGAGTTGGGAGGACTTAGGTTCAAATCTGGCCTCAGAGACTAGCTGTGTGACCCTGGGCAAGTCACTCAATCTCCATTGCCTAACCCTCATCACTTGTCTGTCTTAAAATTGACACTGAAACAGAAGGTAAGGGTTAAAAAAAAGAGAGAGAGAAATCAGCATAAGATATGCCAATAGTCAATAAACGTTTGTTAAGCACCATGTGCCAGGCACTGTGCTAAGCAGTGGGAATACAAATACAAAAAAGAAAGACAGCCCCTCAAGGAGCATATACTCTAATGGGGGATGAGTGTATAGGGTGGGCTATGGAACGGGGTGGATGGGAAAGGAGAGGTCTGTGCACATAGATCTGTCTTGTTTCCTCCCCTTCTTCCCACCCACGGGGGGGGGGGGGGGGAAGGCAAGTAACAAGGCTGGCTGGACTCTGTAAAATGATGGGATTCCCCAATGATGACTTCACTCAGGACATGGTGAAGAGATCAAAGCAGTCTAAAAGGAGTGAGGCCAGGCGTGAAATGAGGAGACAGCTGAGAAGACACATGTAAAACAAATGTCATTCCTTTCATGCCTGTCTCAATGATTCTCTTATCATCAACATCAGAGGCATAAAACAGGGACACAAACCCTCCACAAAGACCTTCTGTACCACTGTGGAAGAGATCCTGCTCAGATTTCAAATTGAAGAGAAATTCTTTGTGGATGGGGAAGTCTTCCAGATGTTCTTGTTTGCAATATCATTGATTAGCTGCATCAAGCCAAAGGATGTTGCAGAGACTACAGGAAGAGATCTGCAATCATTTGACAGAGTTTGCCCATTCAGATAGGAGAAACTGCCTTATTGCCCACATTATGATGCAAGTGAATGAGCAACTTAAAGAAATTGCCCATCAATATGCTTATCTGAGACAGATAGTACAAATGAACTATAATTTGGGTCTAGAATTAAATAGGGGCAGCCAGATGAGACAGTGAATAGAGCCCTGGGCTTGGAGTGGAGTTCAAATCCGACCTCGCATACATACTGACTGTGTGACCCTGGGCAAGTCACTTCTCCCTGTTTGCCTCAATTTCCTCATCTGTAAAATGAGCTGGAGGAGGAAATGGCAAAGCAACTCCTGTATCTTTACCAAGAAAACCCCAAATGGAGTCACAAAGAGATGGGCCCAACATCACCTCCAAAGGCCATCCATTATGAGCCCTTCAATTTTGGCTACTCTGAACTCAAGGTCTCCTTTTTATTTTTTTTTAATTTTGCAAAATTTATTTAATTAATTAATTTAGAATATTTTTATATGGTTACAAGATTCATGTTCTTTCCCTCCCCTCCCCAACCTTTAGCCAATGTGCAATTCCACTGGGTTTTACATGTGTCACTCAAAGTCTTCTAATCAAGGTTGGCAGAGATGGGAGGTCCTGGGTTCAAATTTAACCTCAGACATTTCTTAGCTATGTGACCCTGGGCAAGTCACTTAACCCCCGTTGCCCAGCCCTTACCACTCTTCTGCCTTGGAACCAATACACAAAATTGATTCCAAGAAGGAAGATAAGGGTTAAAAAAAAAAAAGTTTTCCCAATCTTCACCTATTCTCTCCTTTGTTCCTGTCTAGAGAGCAAGGTAACCCTGTCTCCTTGTAAAGGCCAAACCCCTCTACTTGGGACCTTGGCTTTGTTTACTCGTGCCCTCTCCGTGCCCAAGAGATCACCTCCCCAACTTCCTCAATCTCTAGCTATGTCAACATCTTCTTCACTCCTTGTGCATTTATAGAGATCTTTCTGATGTTTTGGTTTTTTTTTTTTTTTTAAAAAAAATACCTTGACCTCTCCAACTTCTCAAGCTTTGGTTCTATATCTCTTTTTACTTTCAATGCCAAATTCCAAAAGTCATCTGAACTCAGTTTCCATTTGATCACCTCCTACCGCTTCCCAGTCCTGGCAGTCTGCTTTCTGAACCCCCAAACTCCATTGGAAATGTTTCCTCTGGAGGCAGCTAGATAACAGAGTAGATAGAGTGTTCAGACTTGGAGTTAGGAGGACCTGGGTTCAAATCTAGCCTCAAACATTTCTTATCTGTTGCCATCCTGGGTAAGTCACTTTAATTAATTAATCACTGATTGCTTAGCCTTTGCTACTCTTCTGTCCTAAAATAGATACTAAGACAGAAGGTAAGGATTTAGAAAAAAAAAAAGAAAGAAAATGCTTCCTCCAAGCATCAGGGTTGCCAATAATCTTTCTTATTTTCATTTTTGGCTTGACAAATAACAATAAACATGAACATTTCCATAAATAAGTATAATATGAGTACAAAGTGTTCACCAAGATTCTGTGGCTACTGTCAGTCAACCACACACTTGTTCATTTGTTTCTCAGTCATGTCTAACTCTTTGTGACTCCATCTTGGGGGGTTTTCTTTGCAAAGATACTTGGAATGTTTTTCTATTCTCTTCTCCAGCTAATTTCACAAATAAGGAAACCAAGGGACAAAAGAGGTAAGTGACTTTCCCAGGATCACATAACTAGTCAATGACTGAAATGAATTGTCAAGGAGCTATAGTAGTTTGGCCTGAAAAAGAGAAGAGGGATGGGGACAACACCTAATATTAGATTGCCTTTAGGTAGCCGAAGGACCATCCTTTGGTAGAAGGGTTAGAAATGTTCTTGGTGAGGGCAGTGAGGCCTTGAGACAGGAGGTCCTGGGTTCAAATATGACGCCAGACACTTCTTAGCTGTGTGACCCTGGGCAAGTCCCTTAACCCCTATTGCCTAGCTCTTACCACTCTTTTGCTTTAGCAATAATATACAATATTGATTCTAAGACAGAAGGTAAGGATTTAAATTTTAAAAAAATGTTCTTGGTCTTTAAGGGCAGAATTAACAATAGTGGATAGAAGTTACAAATGGACAGATGTAAGGAAATACAACAAATACATTTAAAACTATTTCCTTTTAAACAACATTCCTTGTTTTTAAATAGACAATTTCTACTCCCAATGGGAAGGACTGCCAAAAGACAAAGTTAAGTCTTTCTCTTTTAGATTTTTCCCATTGGCTTTAAAAGGGCACCAAGGTGGCAGAGTGGAAAGAGTGCCTGGCATGAAGTCAGGAAGACTCATCTTTCTGAATCCATATCCAACCCCAGATACTCCCTTGCTGTGTGACCCTGGGCAAGTCATTTAATCCTGTTTGCCTCAGTTTCCTCATCTGTAAAACAAGCTGGAGAAGGAAATGGCAAAGCATGGCAGTATCTTGGCCAAGAAAATCCCAAATAACATCACACAAAGAGCCAGAAATGACTGAACAACAGCAACTGCCTTAGAGGACATGCCCTCAATTAGAGGATCTCTTTGTTGGTGGTTTCTTGTTTTTTGTTTGTTTTTTTCATTTGCCAGTTGAAGGAGCAGTCCTCCAAACCACCAAAGTCTCCTAGGGGGAAAAAATAGGCTCCCTTTCCAAAGAAGCCCCAAATGAGGCAGGCATGTCTCTGCACATGCGTAACCAAAGGTCACGCCAGCAGTCTTGGTTACAACCTTTCCCATAAAGTCCCCATTCACAGGTACACAGAAGACCCTGTGTGCTCCTTTCAGCCCAGTCCGGAGCGCCTCTTCCTGCAACCCTAGCTTGGAACTAGGCCTCCAGTTCCCAGGCAGATAGGAGGTGAAGGATTTGCATCACAATAACAAGACAAAAGGAGAACTTTATCAAGGATCGAGCCTTCCTTCCCAGGGGGGCTCTGGGTAAGTGTGGGGGGAAATGCTTGTAGTCTCTAACTTTTAAAACTGTCTACGCAAAAAGCGATTGAGAATCATGGCCCAATGATCAGACTTTTTGACCCAGAGATCTCATTGCTAGGCAAACCCCCCAAAGAAATAAAAAATAGAAAAGAAAATCTTCATCTCCTCCAAAATATTTAGAGGATCACTTGTGATAGCAGAGAAGTAGGGGCTAGGTGCCCACTGACTGGAGAAAGCCTAAACAAAGTGTGGCTAGAAAATGATGAATGTAAAGGATGGAGGTTCATGTCAACTGATATGTAGTGAAGTAGAAGCAGGGAAAAAAAGAGACACAAAGGAAAAATTATGGAGATGGAAAGTGGCCCAGTGGATAGAGTCCTGAGCCTGGAGTAAGAAAGAGTTTAAATCCAGCCTGGTCACTTACCAGGTGTGTGACCCTGGGCAAGTCACTTAACCTCCGTTTGCCTCAGTTCCCTCAACTATAAAATGGGGAGAGTAATAGCACCTACCTACCAAGATTGTTGTGAGGATAGAATGATTGTAAAGTGCTTAGCACAGTGCCTGGCACATGGTAAATATTATCAATATCAATATTATTACTACTACTTTTGCTATTTGTGTTAATAGCTAATTGGTATTGAGTGTTATTTTAAAAATGTTTTATTTTAATTTATTTTTAAATTCATTAATATTTATTAATTATTAATAACTTATTTTAAAAAGTAAAAACCTTCCTTTGTCTGATTAATTGATATTAAGGATTAGTTCCAAGTCAGAAGAGTAACAAGGGTTAGGCAATTGGGGTTCAGTGACTTGTCCAGGGTCTCACATAGAGGAAGTGGCTGAGGCTGGAGTTGAACCCATGTCTTCCTGTCCCCAGGTCTGGCTCTCTATCCAATAAGACACTTAGCTGCCCTTAAATACTGGGTAATTTTAATGACTAAGCAGCTAAGTGGTGCAATGGTTAGGGTATCAGACCTGGAGTTAGGAAGACGAATCTTCATGACTTCAAATCTGGCCTCAGACATTTGCTAACTGTGTGACCCTGGGCAAGTCACTTAACACAACCTTAGTTTTCTCATTTGTACAATGAGCTGGAGAAGGAAATGGCAAACCATTCTAGAATCTTGGCCAAGAGAACCTCAAATGAGATCATGATGAATTGGACACAACTGAAAAACAATTAAACTACAAAAAAATTGAATGACTAAATTTTATGTCAAAGAAGAGATGTGAAAAGTTATTTCCCTCCTTTCTTTGCAAATGTTGGGGACTATGGGTGGGGAACATTGAGTATACTGTTGCTTTTGTTATTGTTGTTCAGTCAGGTCCAACTCTTTGTGACTCCATTTGGTTGTTTTTTTTTTTTTTTTTTTGGCAAACATACTGGAGTGGTTTGCTATTTCCCTCACTAGCTCATGTTACAAATGAGGAAAACAGGGTTAAATGACATGCCTAGGGTCACACAGCTAATAAGTGTTTGAGAGCAAATATGAACTCAGGTCCTCCTGACTCTAGATCTGGCACTCCATCCACCGTGCTGTCTAGTTACCCCTGCATATACTGTTAGACTTGGATAATTTGGGAGTTAATTTTGCTAAACTGATTCCACTCCCCTCCTTCATTTTATCCTTTATTTTAAGAGATGGTCTATGAGTGGGAGAGAGGAAGGGAAGGATATATAAAAAATAGTTTTTAAAAAAGACATCATTAAATTAAAAAAAAAAAAGAACAGTTCATAGTTTCTGAGCTTTTTCTTTACCACTATGAGAGTGACTTTAGATTCTGCTGTAGCTCCAATACCTTCTCCCTCCTGTTACATCAAGACTCAGAAACCTTCCCTTAGCTTGTCCCCCCCAATGGGACTCACGACTATTGCTCTTGGGTCTAGAGAGACATTGGTGGAGTTTAGAAAATTCCTGAACTATGGTTGCTATGAAAACTTCAGGGTCCCTGAAACTGGTCCCGAGGTCAAGACTGCCTGGACCTAAGGAATAATCTAATCTCTCTCTCTCTCTCTCTCTCTCTCTCTCTCTCTCTCTCTCTCTNTTATCCTTTATTTTAAGAGATGGTCTATGAGTGGGAGAGAGGAAGGGAAGGATATATAAAAAATAGTTTTTAAAAAAGACATCATTAAATTAAAAAAAAAAAAGAACAGTTCATAGTTTCTGAGCTTTTTCTTTACCACTATGAGAGTGACTTTAGATTCTGCTGTAGCTCCAATACCTTCTCCCTCCTGTTACATCAAGACTCAGAAACCTTCCCTTAGCTTGTCCCCCCCAATGGGACTCACGACTATTGCTCTTGGGTCTAGAGAGACATTGGTGGAGTTTAGAAAATTCCTGAACTATGGTTGCTATGAAAACTTCAGGGTCCCTGAAACTGGTCCCGAGGTCAAGACTGCCTGGACCTAAGGAATAATCTAATCTTCACTCTCTCTCTCTCTCTCTCTCTCTCTCTCTCTCTCTCTCTCTCTCTCTCTCTCTCTCTCTCTCCTTCCCTTACTTTCTGTCTTAGTAATAACTCTAAGATAGAAGGGCAATTGGGATTAAGTGGTTTGCCTAAGGTCACACATCTGATCCTCACCTTTTCCTTTTTTTTTAAACCTTATCTTCTGTTTTAGAATCAATACTGTTTGTTGGTTTCAAGGCAGAAGAGTGGTACGAATGATGGTTAAATGACTTCCCCACTGTCACACAGCTAGGAAATGTGTGAGGTCACATTTGAACCCAGGACCTCTTGTCTTTAGGTCTGGCTCTCAACCCCCTGAGCCACCTAGCTGCCCCATATTCTCACCTTTTTTAAGTCTTTCATTCTATAGGCCCATGCCTTTCTGAAAATGGGAATCTCACTGTTTATAGACCCCTGCATATTCCTTTTTACTATACCAGTGACACAATTATATTCGCCTCTGGGGAAGTTTCTGGCTGGCTCAGGACTCCCAGTAGAAACTTAATTTTGGATGTTCCCATTTTCCAAATATCAGTGCTTTGGGGGAATAATGTTCTGTCTGTAAAGAATCCACAATGCTGACTCTCGAGACTTCATGACCTCTGACACAGGCATGATGGAGATAATAGGGAAAGACTCAGAAAGTATTAAGGATGCCACTTTTCCTGAGTTTGTGACGTCCAGACCTTCCCTGTACTTTATGTCCAAATTTCAAGAAGATTGCCAGCAGCCAGACACAAAACTTTGCCATGAATACAAACAACATGGCAAATTCAGCTGAGTGGTGGGGATTGTTGGGGTGGCAGGGAGATTTGTGAGTAGGGAATGGTGGTTCAGTATGGCTCTGGGAAATTCTGGCATGGGTGCAGGTTATCTCCTATTCCTCTATCCTTTTCCCTTGACCTCTGCTGCTGGCTTGCATGTCCTCTCCCTTCTCCTTTATTGGGGCTCTTATTTCCCCCTAACTTTCATGGTCTGTGGACCAATTGGGAGTTCCCCCGTCCTTTCAGCCATGGAAGAAACGTGGCCCCTCGGGATGCTGAAGCCTGGTTGCCTTACTTTAGTTATTCTCTATCTTGTTCCCATCCTTTCCCTGTGAGGGTGGGTAGGATCCAGAATCCCAATGTATATCTGGAAGGCATCGACAAGAGAGGCAGCTTAGGAAAGGAGAGAGAAGGGAGTAAGGATTTATCTAGAGCCTCCTGAGTGCCAAGTGCTAAGTGCTTTTTACAAATTATCTCATTTGAGGTGGCTCCATGGATGGACATAGTGCTTGGAATCAGGAAGATCTGCCTCAGAAAGCTCCTCACCATTTGACTCTTGGTAAGTCAATTAACCTATTAGCCTCAGTTTCCTCATCTATAAAATAGGGATAATAATAGCACTGACTTATTGAGAGGATCAAATGTAAGTATTTTTCAAATCTTAAAGTGCTATATGAATGCTACTATTGTTATTAATTATTATAATTAGCCCATTGACCTGCAATGTATTGTCCATGCATCTGTGATCAGCTATTATTTATTGATCAGTCAGTTTTCCTAGCATCAGGAAAACAAAGCCCTATATAGTGGACTTGGGTTCAGCATCCCATCTTCCGTTTGTGTAACTCTTTCTTCCTGTCATTCTTTGGAAGGGCTGGTTTGTGTTAACAGCCACTCCAAGTATTCCCTCGGCTTCCTGTAAACCAGCCAGGAAGCACGAAACTGCTAGCTGTTGTATCTTCTTTTCTTCCAGAAGCCTGTCGACCTGTAGTCTGAGCTTAAAAGTCATGTCCCCGGGGAGCTACTCCTCTTTTGTAAGCAGAGGTTGCCATTCTCATGGTGCTAGAGGTTTTTGTTTTATTTTATCGCTTTTATTATTTATTTATTGTTTTTTAATTAAAATTTTTTTTACTAATTAACAAGTATTCAAGTATTTATTTTCTCTCCCTTCTGTTTCCTCACTCCCATCCCTTCCCCTCAGGGGAAAAAAAGGAAAAAAAATTCTTTGTAACAAGTGGACATAAGCAACAAAATGGATTCTCATATTATCCATGTCCAAAACTATGTGTCTCATTCTGCACCACCTCTCTGTCAGGAGATGGGTATCTTGCTACATACAGCATCCGTCCCCTGGAGTTATGGTTGGTCATTGCATTGATCAGAGCTCTTAAGTTTTGCTGGCACAGGGCAGCTAGGTGGCTCAGTGGATTGAGAGCCAGGCTTAGAGACCTTAGGTCCTGGGTTCAAATCTGGCCTCAGGCACTTCCTCAGTGTGTGATCCTGGGCAAGTCACTTAACCCCCATTGCCTAGCCCTTCCTGCTCTTGAAACCAGTGCACAGTACAGAAGGAAAGGGTTTAAAAAATTCTAAAAAAGATTTGCTGGTCCAGTACTGTTATAATATAAATTATCCTCCTGGTTCTGCTCCCTTCACTCAGCATCAGTCATGTAAGTCTTCATTAGTTTCTCTCAAAATGTCTCTTTCATCATTTCTTATACCACAGTAGTTTTCCATTTTATTCACATACCATAATTTGTTCAGCTACTCCCCAACTGATTGGGAATCTCCTCACTCCTGGTTTCCAGTTATTTGCCACCACAAAAGGAACACTTATAAATATTTTTGTATATATAAATGCTTTTCTTGAGAGAAAGCCATAAGATTTGGCAATTAAAAGTTCACTGGAAGGTCTGGAGATGGGACAACCTAGGTTCAAATCTGGCCTCAGACCCTTCCTAACTGTGTGACCCTGGGCAAGTCTTCACTGCCTAGCCCATACTGCTCTTCTGCCTTGAAACCAATACACAGTATTGATTCTAAGATGGAAGGTAAGGGGTTTTTTTTAATTCACTGGGAATAGCATCAATTGGATGAGAAGTCAAGGTTAACAGGGAGGCTGAGATCCTGGGAAGCTGGTGCCCCTGAAATAAATAGGGAAGTCAGAGAGAGAGTGGTTTCTGGAGAAAAGGTAACGTAGTCACATCCTTGCTTTTCCTATGCTATTCCTCAGTAAAAAATGAAAAGAGCATTCATGCATGTGTGATTATTTTTGTATATGTGTGAGAGGAGACCTTATTTATTGGCCACTCTCCTGGAAAACTGAGCCCTCATGCCAAGGAGCACCTTGGCAGCCAGGAGATATTGGGTGGGGATGCTTGGAGGAGGAGATGCTGGAGGTTATTGGCAGGATTTTTTCCCAGAGGAAAATGTTAGGGGTTACCACATGGGAGGCCAGTGGTGGGAAGAGGAGGATTGAATGATGTTGGAAGGAGTGGTTGGACACAGAACCTTGATGTTGGGAGAAGGCGAGAAGGAGGGATGTTTTCCTGCTTTGCTGAGTAGTTGATCACACACTTCTTAGGGTCAAGCCATGACTCCCTTGAAATCATTTCACAGCCCCTCAAGAGGCCCTCACCTACACCTTGGAAATCATGATTTTAGACTTTAAGTACTGAGTCATACTTATGTGCCAATACTCTTTTTGATAGTGGCACCAAGAACTAGCATGGTTGTGTGAAGGGTGAAATCCGAAATAACTGAGGCAACAAAGGTTCAAGGCTTCCAGGTATATAGATGTATTCAGTAATGAATGCCAACTGCATAAATCAGGACCAGACCTCCTCAGCTTGGCACTGGACCCTGAACACAGGGGAAGACAGATTTTTATATATTAAAAGAAAACAATTAATGGGGCATAAACCAGGATACAATATTAAGTGATCTGATTTCTAATTGGAAGAAAGATCAGAGGCTCTCCAAGTTGGGAGAGGGAGAGTAAACAGGTGAAATTCCTTTTTTGAAATGAGAAAAAAGAGGTTCCCCCCCCCAATGTATTTACTCAAAGGAACAAGGAAACATTAAGAGATTAACCACTACTGGGCCAGTTTTCAGATTAATCATGCGGGTTGCTTGAGTTGTATAATTGTGAGAAAACTCCTTGCATCAATCTTCAGACCTGACTGAGTTTCTGGTCAGCATAACCTAGATCTTAGTTAAGGGTCTCTAAGCAACAAGCAGAGGTGGTCCGGTTTCCCAGTCATGCAGGGCTAGGCTCAAACAATGCAATAAGATTTTCTCATAATTCCCATAATTGAATAAAGTTTTTTTACAAGACAGAAATTGGACCAGACCCATAATTGAATGGGGAACTGAGCTAGATCCAAAACTCAGTCACAAGATGGAGTCAGTGTGGTCCACTTAATTCCCACAGTTGTACACTGTGAAGTGTAATTTCACAAAATTAAAGCCTTGTCCCCGATAGCCTCAATTTTGTCTAATGATCCATTATGGACCTATAAACACATATAAATCAATCTCTAAGCTGCTTGTAGTTTCTACTTATACCTTTTCCGTGGTTGGGTGTCTCATAAATTTACTCATTGCTGCCCAAAGCAATGTTTCTCATTCTGTGACCCATTTCCATGTGCAACTTCTCCATGAGGCTTGAACTAGAAATATGTGTTTCACACACAGCTTGGTTGTTTGGGGAAGTTGACACAAACTGGGTGGGAGCAAGGCTTGCCTTTGGAAGAACTCCTGAGATGCAGAAGAGGGAGAAAAGGGAAAGGAAGAAGAATGAACAAAGAAACAGGAGAAGAAAAAGCAAAAGGGAACTAGAGACCTCTTCTTTTTGTAAGAACAAAGAGAGTCCTTTTCGAAATTTTGCCTGGGGGCCAAAATTTAACCTTAGCCACTAAGATAACAGGAGAAAAATTTAAGGGTACTTAGGTTTAAATACCTTAACTGACCCTTAAGCCAATCCTCTGGTTTTTTTTTTTAATTATAAAGATATTTTATTTTACCAGTTACATGGAATAACAAATTTCCACATAAGTTTTCCAAAGTTATATGATCCAAACTGTCTCCTTCCCTCCCTTCTCTCTCCTCTCCCAGAGCTGGCAAGCAATTCAATCAACCCTCTGTTTTTGTAATAGTTTTACCAAGATTGCACTTATTTCTGTTTAGATTTTTAAACATTTCTCCTTGTTTTTACATCTCTCATTTCTGAATATATCACTCTCCCCTACCCTGCTCAGTAAACCATTAAAGAATAAAAAATGAAAAAAGCAGTACAGCAAACATTAGTATATCAAATGAAACCAACAAAATATCAGAGGCTAGTGCATCTTTAGACCCCCATCGGCTTGCTCAATTGATATAACTTCCCCACATGGGGAAGCTAGGAAGCCTGCTTCTGGGAATGTCTTGATGAAGGGAAACATCCTGGAGAGACTGAGAAGCATGAATAGATATTCTAGAATATTGGTTTTTGATAGTTGGTGCCAATGGTAGATGGGAGGGACCTTTTTACAGTTGGCTTTGTAGTCAGAGAAGGGGCATCTTCAAAATGACAGAATAAGGGGGTAGTTAGTGGATTGAGAGCCAGGTCTAGAGATGAGAGGTCTTGGGTTAAAATCAGGACTCAAATATTTCCTAGCTGTGTGACCTTGGGCGAGTCACTTGATCTCAAATACCTCACCCATATCACTCTTCTGCCTTGGAAACAATATTCAGTATTGATTCTAAGACAGAAGGTAAGGGTTTAAAAAAAAAAGATCAGAATTAACTTGTGACTGGCTCTTTCCTTCATTTGGTGGCTCCTTTGCTCATAGCATCTGTTGAGAGTCCATGTCATACAGAGAGAGGACTTGGAGTTCTATCAAGGCTATGATCTTTCCCATTCTAAATGAAAGGAGTGGAGCCTGTGTTATCTTGTAAAAGGATCACAGAAGACCTTGGTATCTTGGAGTTCCAGAGTTTTGGGTTTGTAGTCAGTAGAGCATTGATGCACTGAAGAACAAGAAGGACCTTTGGAAGTAATGTTGGGGATCCCAGCCAACACTAACAGAGATGAGGACTCACTTCTGGGTGGGTACCAGGACTGGTAGTCATGTTGTACATGGACGTGAGGGAACTTTCTAAGACTGGAGCTGAGATGGGAGGAGAGGAAGTGTTTTGCTTCAGCCACAAGTGTTAGGAGTATCTGCTGGTACTATGTGTAGGTCCTTGATCTCATATAAATTGCCTTTTTTCTTTACTACTCACATGAAATCCAAGTGATTTATTAATATGGCTGGATCTGAGAGGAAGTAAGGAATTTCCTGGAGGGTGGGAGCCCCAAAGAGAGTATCTAGATAGAGCCTTGGAATAAGTTTCCACCATATAGGCTGAATACCACACCATTACAAATGATTTTGTTTGTTTGTTTTTTAAGCCGAGTTGAATTATACCATGGATTAATCCATGAGAAGAGTCTGGATCATGAATGGTGAGAACCAAAGTCCTATAAGAGAAGGCGGGGTCAGTTGGTCAGAAGCAGGCTTAAATGAAAGGTTGAGACTACCTAAGTAGGCTCAGTAAGAATTTACTTATTAATTATAATTAATAATTGACTTTTATGGTCATTCATTTGTTTTCACTTGTGTTCAATTCTCCATGGCCTCATTTAGTGTTTTCTTGTTTGAGATACTGGAATGGTTTGCCATTTCCTTCTCTAGCTTATTGTACAGATGAGAAAACTGAGGCAGAATTAAGTGACTTGCCCAAATCACCCAGATAGTTAAGTGTACTTTAACACCTAAGGCAATGATCATTGATTAAAAATTGTCCATTGGAAATTGACTAGGATATTTTCTCAGGACCAATATATATTTTGAAAGGTTAAGACATCTCTTGTGGCCCTTTTAGCCTTTTAAGGGGGCTTTTTTTAGCCTTTTAAAATGGGCTAGTTTTCCACACTAAGTGATCTTACCTGATTTTGCCTTTGTTTGGTAATTTGGGAAGAGGCTGCATGGTCCAAGATAAAGAACATTGTCTCCTGGAGACTCTTATCTATAGGATAAGATGATTAGACCAGATCAGAGAAGTCTTTTCTGAATTTAGGATTTATTGGGGTATTATCTGCAAACATTTAGGGCAGTCGCCAATAAAACCAACCAGGCAATTCACAAAATAACCAGCAGATAGAGGTGTTACTCCATGAAAGTAATTTGCTCTCTCCATAATGTGACATTTCCCTGCCTTTCAGGTAAAAAAAATGTGTGGGTTTAAAAAAAACACCTTACTTTCTGCCCTAGTATCAATTCTAAGACAGAAGAGTGGCAAGAGCTAGGCAAATGGTGTTTAGTGACTTGTCCAAGGTCACATATCTAGAAAGAGTCTGAGGCTAGATTTGAACCCAAGAAGATATCTTCCTGACTTCAGGCCTGGCACTTTATCCACTGCAACCACTTCCTCATGTAAAAGTGTAAATAAATTCTAACTAGTTTTGACAGTGTTCACCAATGTTTTTCCTCCAGAGTACTGTAATTCTTCCAAATTCCCCTCCCTGGGCCTCTTTTCCTACCTCTAATATGAAGGAGTTAGACTTGCTGGTCTCCCTCGAGATTCCATTCAGCTTGAACATTTGGTGATTCTGTTCAAACACTGAAGCTGGATTATTCTAGCTAGCAGCACCCACTGATTTGTCTCCACACTGAACATCTGGATGGAAAGGAGCCATCTTTTCTGTAGAGGTATCACATGTGTTTCTGAGGTCCCCTCAGGATACAATTTAGTCAGAGTGTCTGGAGGTAGACTTTTTTTTTTTAATGCCTCCCTTCATGTTGGCTTCCCCTGGATTTTATTCCAACTTTTTCATGGACTTTCTCCAAACTCCATTTCCTTCTCCTCACTTGCCATGTTGTTATCCCTGGGAAACCTCTATCCTGGGGCCCTCCTCCCCTCATTGGTACCCTGGGACAACCATTTTGGTAAAGACCTCAAGTACACTTTATGTCACCCTCTCTGACTCTCTCTGGAACTCCACTTCTGTCTCATTGGCTGCAGCAATTATCCTTTGTTCCCCACCCCTATTTTTCCAGCACCCTTCTATGAGTTCCCTTTATATGTATCAACTTCTCCTATTAGAATATAAGTTCCCTGAAGGTGAGGAATGTCTTGCTTGCTTATATTTGTAAACCTAGCATTTAGCACAGTGCCTGGAACATAGCAAGCATTTAATAAATGAGTCTGTCTGTCTGTCTACCTGTCAATTGATCGTCTGTCAATTGATCATCTATCTGTCAATTGATCTGTCTATCCATCTATCTGGTTTGTTTGTCTATCTGTCTATCTATCTATCTATCTGTTTTGTTTATCTGTCTATCGGTCTGTCTATCGGTCGGTCTGTCTATCTATCTATCTATCTATCTATCTATCTATCTATCTATCTATCTATCTGTCTGTCTGTCTGTCTGTCTGTCTGTCTGTCTGTCTATCTATCTATCTATCTATCTATCTATCTATCTATCTATCTATCTATCTGTCTGTCTGTCTGTCTGTCTATCAATCTATGTATTTATTACCTATCTGTCTGTCTATCCATCCATCTATGAATATCACAGGAGTCCATGTCAACCTAGGCATCATGATCACCTGTTCCAGTCGCTCGGTGGTACCTCTGCCTGGGCTGGTGGAAGGAAGGCAGAGAAAAGGGCTTTCTTTTCTTCTCCCTATCCTCAGCATTATTATTCCCTTTATTATCAATGACTTTCCAACTCAAGCCTAACCCTCTTTGTAAAGGGACCTTTTAGATCTCTCCTAACCCATTCTAGACTCCACTTTCTCTAGAAACCTGCTGGTTGTAGTCCATCCCAGCACAGGAACTGCTCAGGCCCATTGTACACAGATCCCCCCCTCCTCCCATCTCTAGGTGCCTGTGTTTCTCATTCATTCACCTGACAGTCCCTGCCTCAGCCCAACCAACCCTCAAACCCCACAGCTTGGCCATCCCCATCCCAAATGCCAGAGTTCTCTTGTCCAATTATTTTGCACTTAGGACTCCAGGCAGTCTCCCAGCCCAGTCCTCGAGTCCCACATCTCTATCCCAAATGCCTCCAACACAGCACTCCTTCCACAGGGCTCCAAGTTTCTTTTCTTAATCTCCCAAAGCCCCCCTAACCACACTCTCCATATAACAAGAGACCTCTTGTTCTCTTCAGATGCACACTCCTGCTAAGGCTCCCTTGGCCCTCCTCTTTTCCTCAGAGACAAAGAACACTTACTAATTACTATGGGATGAAGAATGGGATGGAGAGTTTGAGGGAGGGGCAAAGAAGAGACAAAAAATGACCAGTAAAGGTAATCCTGGGAAGGGCTGGGATGGAAGAGATGAAACTTTGGGGTATTTCACACAAGAAAAGGAAGCATCATGATTTGAGGCAAGGGAGGAGGCTCTTATTGTCATTATATCTTCCTGCTGCCCCAAATTTCCATCATTGTCCATCAGACAGCTAGGTAATGAAATGAAATGGAGTTCAAATCTGGCCACAGACACATCCTAGCTATGTGATCCTGGGTAAGTTGTTTCACCCTGTTTGCCTCAGTTTCCTCATCTGTAAAATAAGCCGGAGAAGGAAATGGCAAAAAACAATGGGGTCACAAAAGTATCTGACATGACTAAAAAAGTAACTGAACAACAACCCCCACAAGGCACCTTCGTTCTCCTCTCCCCTTCTATTTTCAGCTCTCTTTTATTTGTTGTCTTCCCCATTGGAATTTGAGCTCCAGGCAGGCAGGAATGTCTTTCTTTTTGTTTGAATTTGTATTTCTAGACTTAGTACTGTAACATAATTAGCACTTAAGAAATTCTTATTAATTGCTGACTATTTTAATTCTAGGCAACTGGGGTTAAGTGACTTGCCCAGGGGGTATCGGAAATCAAATTTGAACTCGGGACCTACTATCTCCAGGTCTAGCACTGAACTATCTAGTTGCCCTACTACCTAATTTTTTTCATTATTACTGCTTTGCAAAATAGTTTGAGACATGGCACTGTTAGGTCCCTTTTATTCCCATTTCTTTTCATTATTCCTCTTGAGATGTTTGACTATTTTCCCCCTCCATATGAATTTTGTTACTATTTTTCTAGTTCTATAAACCATATTTTCTAGTCTTCTGGTAATCTGATTGGTATGACATTGAATAAATGAATTTAAGTCATACTCACATCTTTATTATATTGACTTGTCCTACCAAGGGCTGTGATTAATGTTTTTCTAAGCATTTATAACTGTATTTTCATAAGCAATGGTTTGTATGTGTCTTTATGTAGTTCCTATGTATCTGGACTCTCTAGGGAGACTCCCAAATATTTTATACATTTTAGAGTAATTTTGAATAGAATTTCTCTTTCTATCTCATCCTGCTGAGTTTAACTGGCATTATATGGAAATTATAATAATTGCGTAGATTTATTTTACATTCTGAAAGTTTGATGAAATTATTCGTTTCAGTTAATTTTCAAGTTACTTTTTTAGAGTTCTTCACCATCATATGATCTGTAAAAGTGATACTTTTGTTTCTTTTGTACCTATGATTATTCTCTCTAGTGCTATGTCAAATAGACGTGGTGACAATGGACATCCTTGTCTCACTTATGAATTTATTGGAAAGGAATTATCTCTGTTACAAATAATGGTAGTTCTTGATTTTAGATATATATAATTTATTATTTTAGGGGGTGGTCAATTTATTCCTATGATTTTCAGCATTTTTAAAGCAGAAATGTATTTTGTCAAAAGCTTTTTCTATATCAATTGATATAATCATATGATTTTTGTCAATTTTGTTATTCTATGGTTAATTAATTTTATAGTTTTTCTCATATCAAACCAATACTGCTTTCCTGATATAAATCCAATAAGACTTAAAAAATAAGGTAAGGGAATAATCATCAGTAAAGAGGAAACAAAATTATGATATAGTGCACTTAAAGAACCCTAGAGACAACAAAAAATTCATTAAAATAACTTCAGCACACTTATACACTGTTGGTAGAGTTTTGAACTGATACAACCAGTCTGGAGAGCAATTTGGAACCATGTCCAAAGGGTACTTTGACCCAGGAAGACCACTACTAGGTCTATATCCCAAAGAGATCAAAGAAGCAGGGAAAGAACCTCTTTGTACAAAAATATTTATAATGGCTCTTTTTGTGGTAGCAAAGAGTTGGAAACTGAGAGGACGTCCATCAGTTGGGGAATGGTTGAACAAATTGTAGTGTATGACTGTAATGGAACACTGTTGTGCCATAAGAAATAATAAACAAGATGATTACCAAAAAGCCTGGAAAGACTTACATGAAATGATACAAAGTGAAGCAAGCAGAACCAAGAGAAACATAGCACCCAGTAACAGTAATAAAGTACAATGATCTACTGTGAAGGACTTAACTATTATCAACATTGCAAAGATCCAAGACAATTTCCAAGGAACCCAAGATGGAAAATACTATCCACTGCCCTAAAAGGAACTGATTGAGTCTGAATACAGATCAAAGCATACCATTTTCATTTTATTTCCTTCATGAGTTTTTGTTAATGTGAGATGTATTTTCTTTCACAATGTGATGAATATGGAAATATGTATTTTGCATGATAGCATATGTATAACCTATATTATATTACTATCCAGGGAAGGGGAAAATTTTGATTACAAAATGTCAGAAAACAAAGGTAGAAAATTGTTTCTATAAATAATTGGGAAATAAAAAATACAATTTAAAATTTTTTTATAAAAATTTTGTAAGATACAAACTTGTAAGATAGCAAACTTGTAAGATAGCAAATAAATTCCCATATATTTTCAGCTTTTGAATTCCTACTCTTCAAAAAGATGTAAGCAGATTTTTTTGCTTTACATATATACTCCAGAATGACAAGATAAATAGTTACAGTTATCAAGAAAAGCACAAATAAAGAAATAATTTGTCCAAGAGGTTTTTTTTTGTGGAGTTAAAAACAATCAGAACAATAAAATAACAACAAAAGGACTATGAAGAGATTTCTTTTGTAAAGTACTCAAGGAGATGTAATGAAAGATGAAAGCAGAATTTAAATAGAGGAACTGATTTGAAATACTATGGAGTCTAGGTGACTCAGTGGGTGGAAGGCTGGACCTGGAATCAGGAAAATCTGAATTCAAATATGTCCTCAGACACTTATTAGTTGTGTGACCCTGGGCAAGTCACTTAACCTCTGTTTGCCTTAATCCACTGGAGAAGGAAATGGCAAACCACTCCAGTATCTTTGCCAAGAAAACCCTGTGGACATAACCACAGGGTTATGAAGACTCATGTAGAATTGAACAATAAAACCTCACAACACCCTATCTACATGTGAATAAAAAAAAATTTTTTTAAAGGAATAAACTACAGAGTAGGGGTAGCTAGATGGTGCCTTGGATAGAGTATCAGGCCTGGAATCAGGAAGATTTGAGTTCAAATCCAGCCTCAGACACTCACTAAATGTATGACCCTGGACAAATCACTTAACCCTATTTGCCTCAGTTTCCTCATCTGTAAAATGAGCTGGAGAAGGAAATAGTAAACTGCTCTAGTATCTTTGCCACCAAAACCCTAAATGGGGTCACAATGAGTCAGATTCAACTAAATGACTAAACAACAAAAACAAAGCTGAAGAATGGGAGAACACAGTAGAGGAGAGGGAAGGAAGAAGACAGAGGAGAATGTGTGATGTACTTTAATCATGATGATGGTAAATAATAAAGGGAAAATAACTTCTGTCATCTTTCAAGCAGATGAGGCTATGGGAAAATGGGTAAGATAGCAAAGTGCAAGATTACAACGGCAGGTAAATCAAAGAGAAATTCTGATTTATTGCAGCTGAGGAGGTCACACACGAAGATCAAATATTTCTTTTTTTTTTTTTTTTTTAACCCTCAACTTCTGTCTTAGAATCAATACTATGTATTGGTTCTAAGGCAGAAGAATGGTAAGGGCTAGGCAATCGGGGTTAAGTGACTTGCTCAGGGTCACACAGCTGGGAAGTGTCTGAGGTCAGATTGTGTTGCCCTAGGGCTGTTTTTTTTCTTTCTGAATTTAAAAAAGAAAAAAACAATAAGCCAAACTCTACTGAAGAATAGAGCAAAGGCAGATAGACAGGATGAAAAGGTGGGAGTCGAGAAGAGACAGGCCCCTGTCATCCACATACCTCACTCTGTGCTGTAGCTGGTTCTCAGGGAGAGCTCAGGCTCTCAGCTCCTAGGATATGCTCATTCTGAGGGCCTTCTGAGAATTCCCCTTTCTCAAATGTTCTTCTGACAAATCTGACCTCAAATGTTGCTAGCTTCTTCCCAGTCTCCCAGCTCCTCTGTCTTCTTTCATTCAGTTCCCACATCCATATCTTGACCTTGATATCTTCCATCCTTTCTGATCAACTGATCATTCTTGGAGGCTATGCACAGACAGATTTGAGGAACCAGGACACACTCTCATGAAGTCCTTCCTTATGTATGTTCATGCCTGGGTTTTCGAGAGCTCCTTTGCTCTCCTCTCCGGTTCCAATCTATCCCCACCTCACATCACAGTGAAGTTTATAGAAGAGAAATCTTCTAGGACTTAATGGGATGGTTGAGCCTTGACAGATCTAGGGCTGCCATTCCAACATCAGTACCCATTCAGCCCTAACAGCCTGGCATCAAGGCTCAGTCTATGACACTGCACCCTCAGACCTTATAGGACAGAGTTCCTTGACCTGGAATGTATTTCAGGGGGATCTGCAAATTTGAATGGGAAAAAAATTGTTGTATCTTTTCTCTTACTAACCTTTGGTACCCTTTGTAATCAAATGTATTTTACTTTAAACATTTTTTAAAATTATACTGAAAAGGGGTCCAAAGTTTTCACCAGACTTCAGAAGAGGTCCAAGACACACACAAAAAGGTTTAGAATTCCTTGTCTAGGAACTGGAGCCAAGAGGACAGACATACTTAGACCTCAGACTCAGACTCAGCTCTGCCTCCACTCACTTCTATACTCATCTCTGTCCCCACAAAGACTTCATATTCATCTTTCACCCACAGCCACCTCTATCCCCCTTATCACTCACCTCCACCTCCCCACTCACCCTTCCCTGCTTCCTCACCATGATCATGTTTACCGTGTGAAGGGACCCACATGTCATAAC
>NC_058133.1:259137566-259160750 GCF_016433145.1 Gracilinanus agilis | reverse complement strand
TCCTCCTTCTCCTCCTCCTCTTCCTCTTCCTCTTCTTCCTCCTCTTCCTCCTCCTCCTCCTCTTCCTCCTTTCTTCTCCTCCTCCTCCTTTCTCCTCCTCTTTCTCCCACCCCAACCCTCAGCATTCAGCAGGCTTAGCTCAAGGTCACAGTCACCAAACACCTCCCAGCGGGATCAAAGCCCTAGAATTCCTCCAGGTTAGAGACAAAGACCCAATTCTCCATGCATGGCACACGCTCTGACTTTCTGCTGAAGTAACTCCGCCACGATCCAATCACCCAAGAACTGAAACATGAAAGGGAGGGGGGAAAGAGGAGGAGGGGGAGGGAGGAAAGATTCCCACCAATTGCCGAGCGATTTCCTACGAAGCTGACGCTGATTGGCCCTTCTCTTGGTTTCCCATCCTCAGCTCCTCGGCTCCTGGATCTCTAAGTCGCCCGCCTCGGCACAAGCTGTTGTTCACTGCTGAATCTGGAAAGCTCATCCTTGCTGGATCTCAGGCACTTCCTTGTCCTGCAGACCCTAGAACTGGCCTTGGGAACAGAAGGGCATCTAGATCTAGTCCCGGGAAGCTGGTCCATTCTACCAGTTCTGTGTCCTGGAATTAAGAGGAACAGACAACGTAGTTAGTTTCACATTATCAAACCTTCTCTACATTGGGTTTTAGGAATGATTTGCTGGTTTAAAGGTCGTGACTATATAACACTGCCTATAGATAGAGAACCAGCCCTTGGAGTTAGAAAGACCTGAGTTCAAGTTTGCCTTTGACAAATACTGGCCGGGTGAACTTGAGCAATCCATTGAACCTCTCACCGCTTAGTTCCCTAAACAACTCTCTTAGATTATGAATTGCAAAGAAGGTGCTGACCTGCATTGGTTTTTTCCTCCCTGTGTCTCTCTCTCTTTCTCTTCCCCCCCCCCCCCTTTCTCTTTCTCTCCCTTGGGCTTCTTCCCCTAGAAAAGTAAATGGTGGCAGATAAAGAAAATTGTTATCTTTATAAGAGAGATTCTTATTTCTTCCCTCTTTTACCTTAAAAGGTGGAGGAAAATCCAAAGGCCTTCGATGTTAAAGGATCTTCTTGCTTGGAGATAATGAAATTGGCTCATGAGAGTTTTTGTCTGGGGCAAAGGTGTTAGTTTCACAAAGCTTCATTTCTGAAAAGCTTTTTTTAAAAAGCTTAAAAATACAAATTGCAAATAAAATTCTCTCAGCCCCCTGGCAATCTGTTTGTTGACTGCCAAATTGGAAGGGTGATCTCTCACCAGTTGGATTTAATATAATTGGTTTCCTATAAGTCCCACGATGAAATTAAAATGATCTTTTTATTTAGCAAACCATTGTTTAAAAACGCAAAAAACCAATAAACAAAATTTAAGTTAGCAAAGGAATTCTTAATAATAAATCCTACAAAATAAAAAAAAAGATAATGAATCCTACAACCAGGAGAATGATGTACATAGTAACAGTAATATTGTATGATGCTAACTATGAATGATTTAACTGTTCTCAGCAATGCAAGATAATTCCCAAATGACTTATGATGAAAAATGTTATCCACCTCCAGCGAAAGAACTGATGGAGTCTGAATGGAGATTGAAGTGTACATTCAAAACAAAACAACTCTTAGGTTCTATCTTAAAATCAATATTGGTTCTACAGCAGAAGAGCAGTAAGGGTTACCAAGTGGGGGTTAAGTGACTTGCCCACAGTTATACAGAAGCGTATGTGTTTTACTTTATTATTCTTAGGAGTTTTTTGTTTTTGTTTTTGTTTTTTTTGGTCTGCATTTTCTTTTACAATGCCTAACGGAAATGTTTAGCAAAACAGCTCATATATAATCTATATCAAATTGCTTGCCTTCTCAAGGACTTAGGAGGAAAGGGAAGAGGACAAAGATATGGAACTCAAAATTTTAAAATAAATAATGTTAAAATTTTCATTTATGTGGAATTGAGAAAAATAAAATTAAATATAAATAATAAATTTTTGATAAAATAAGAATTAAATGTAAAACATTTTTATTGAATTCTAAACCTGGAAATAAAATGAAAGAGAAAAGCAGAAAGTGAAGTCCATTTGTCACTATTCCAGCAAGTTTACCATGAAGCCAGAATTCAGTTCCTCTTTGCTGGACTCTTTTGTAGCTGAGGAAAAGACTCCATCTTGAAGTCAGTCAGGCTTGGAGCAGTACTGTTGCCCCAGTGGCAGTACAGTGAGAACTAGCAATGTGGGTACTCGCATGGACTTGTCTGGAATCAGGAACTCGTGGGCACACTGTGCATTGTTGCCAGTAAAGAATCTGGTGGTCACTGAACAATATTCTCAGGGAGGCTTTGGTACTATGACAGTTTGCTTTCTGGTGACAAACTGGAATTGTGCACTCACAAATTTTATCCTAATAGAAGTACACAGTTAAAAAAAAATTGGAGGCTATTGGTCTAGTGGTCTAGTCAGGTAGCCCAGTCTTGGGCTTTTTTTTCTCCCTACCTCATCTTTTTTTTTTTTTTTTAATAACCCTTACCTTCAGTCTTAGAATCAATACTATATATATGCATAAATTCTCTCTATATATTATACATACAAATTTTATATGATATAAATTTATGATATAAAATTTATATGATATAAATTTATATATGTATATATATATATATATAAATTCTAAGGCAGAACACTGGTAAGGGCTAGATAATATGAGTTAAGTGACTTGTCCAGAGTCATATAGCTAGGAAGTATCTGATGTCAAATTTGAACCTAGGACCTCCAGGCTCCAAGCCTAGTTCTCCAACCACTGAGTCACCTAGCTGTCCCTACCCATCTAATCTTTACTGCTACCTCCAACCTCATTACAAACTTCTGATTTAAAAAAAAATCACCTCCCACCTAAATTTTTTTAATCACCCAAAAACCAAATTTCCATTTCCTGGCTGTGCTCAAAGTCCCATTGGTAGAATGCATTGGTAGCAGCTGAGCCATGAGTTAACTACCATTAGGAGATTAAGAAGCATTTAGCTTAGATGGCATGGGCTGCTGGAAAATGACACTGAAACTAGATCTCTAGTAGTTGGGGCCATGTCCTGGCCAGCCCTCATGGAAGTGTTGGCCCAAGCCCAGGCTAGGACAAGTGTCTTGAACATCTATCATGCTGCTGTGTAAGGAGCAGTCTGGTGCCCATTCTGGAGAATAGGAAGGATAAACCTGAGGTCTGACTAAGCAACATTAGGCGCTTATTTCTGACTATGATGGCCTGGGAAATTGCTGCCCATCACATGAAGGACTTCCATGGACTTCCAGTTAGTCTAGAGATGGTTATACTCTGGTAATTCAGCACCACAGAGAACCCACTTGCTTGAGCAAGAGGTAGGAGCTGTGCTCAGATTATTCCTGACATCCCTTGCTCTGACTCTATGACCAGCCCTGCTATGAGTCATAGTGGTTAGAGCTTTGGACCTAGAATCAGGAATATCTGAACTCAAATCTGGCCCAGATACTTTGCTATATGACCCTGGACAAGTCACTTAACCTTTGTCTACCTGGCTTTTTATCCACCCAGCTGCCCTGGGAGGTCCACAGTGTTAAAAGAACTAAAAGAAGACCCCCAGCATGTTGGGTGAACCTCTTGGACCCTCCCTGGGACCTTCCGAAGCCAAACAAAGCGTCACTATATTAAATCCATACACAGTTGTCACGAGACAGTGGTCTCGACTATTTTCTTAGTTATAGCATCTCGATCTGGAACTCTTTGAAGCTCTGTGATGCTGACTGTTAGGATTTGTCATTGTCCAGTTGTTTTCAGTGGCATCTGACTCTTTGTGATCCCATCTGGCGTTTTCTTGGCAAAGATAATGGAGTGGTTTGCCATTTTTCTTCTCCAGCTCATTTTTTACAGATGAAGAAACTGAGGCAAACAGGGTGAAGTGACTTTCCAGGGCTACAGAGCTAGTCAATGTCTGAGGGAAGTTTTGAACTCAGATCTTCCTGACTCTAGGGCCCAGGGTTCTATCCACTGGGGTACCTAGCATATTGCCATTTTTCTTGAAGCTCTCTTTCCTGTAAAATGGGGAAGATAATAGCCTCAAGACTTCTCTTTCAGGCTTGTTCTGTGAATCAAATGAGCTCATGAATGTGACTTAAGTAGCTGTATAAATATAAGCTAACCATCTTACAGAGCTGTTATGAGAAATCACTTAATAAGCCATAAAACTCTATAAAAATCTGAGCTTTTATCCCGTCTATGCTACTATGCCAGATGCTAGGAGCCGGAGGCTTTGTACACCTCTTATGCAATTAGATTCTAATTTGCATTCAAATTGTTGACAAAACTGTCTCATCTCCCCAGCTTGAGTGAGGCCTTGAGGGCAGGAAAAGAGCCTTGTTTATTTTTGTGGCACAAATGTTCATTCAAAATGTATTGAATTAAGAAATGAAGGGTAGCTAGGTGGCACAGGGTATAGAGCACCAAGTCCGGAGTCAAGAGGACCTGGGTTCAAATCTAACTTCAGGGACAGGTAGGTGGCTCAGTGGATAAGTGAGCCAGGCCTGGAGACAAGAGGTCCTAGGTTCAGATTTGGCCTCAGACACTTCCTAGTTGTGTGACCCTGGGCAAGTCACTTAACTACAATTGCCTAGCCTTTATTAGACCTCTGCCTTGGAACTGATACTTGGCATCAATTCTAAGCCAGAAGGTAAGGGCTTAAAAAAATCTGACCTCAGATTTTTCCAAGTTGTGTGATGCGGGGCAAGCCACTTAAACCTTGTTTGCCTAGCCCTTGCCTTCTGTCTTAGAATTGTTACTAAGACAGAAAATAATGATTTAAAAAAAGAAAGAAAAGAAACGTGGTACTTCTTCTATAAACCTCACTGGTCCCTAGTATAGGCACACAATAGGTACTCTAGAAATGCTTGTTCATTAATAGAAAAGGAGTTCTGACACAGTTCCCAGAGTGGGTTCAGCAAAAAAAAAAAAAAAAAAAAAATCAAGGGCAGCTGGGTAGCTCAGTGGAGTGAGAGTCAGGCCTAGAGACAGGAGGTCCTAGGTTCAAACCCGGCCTCAGCCACTTCCCAGCTGTGTGACCCTGGGCAAGTCACTTGACCCCCATTGCCCACCCTTACCAATCTTCCACCTATGAGACAATACACCGAAGTACAAGGGTTTAAAAAAAATCAAATATGAAAATAATATCAATTTGAAAACCAAGACCCAGCATGAGAAAGATACAATTCAAGAGGACCACCTAAACCAGCACATCATTGATTCATTTATACGTCCAACAAACACTGAGTACTTATTAGGTCTAAAGCAGGGAGTTGGAAATATGAAAATATTTATAGAGTTCATTGAGTGGACAGTCTGATAATTTTGACATGCATCCCTTTCCCCCTCCTCTTTGTCCCAAGACAATTCCTCTACCCATTCAGGTATTTACTAGAACACCTAAGGATCATATCATAGCCAGTGTGGGATCTTGCCATCTCTCCTGCGGCTGCGCCCATTGAATTCCTTTCATCTCAGGGAATGACAATCTAATTCAGTCTTACCATTGCTACTGGAAACAGAAGGAATATGTGCTGATCTATTCTTGGACTTCCTAGTCCTTAGCTTCCCTTCCTTAGTCACCATTCTCTCAACCCCATAATAGATGTTGAGTTTCTTGGGGGCAAGGGTTGTCTCAATTTTTTATTTGTATGTCCAACAGCTCAGGGCCTGACTTATAGTAAGCACTTAACTGGTCAAATGCTGAAAGCGGGTTATCCCAGAAATTCAAGGAGTGGTAGTGGAAGAATTCTTTCCCTAAAATCTCAGAGGATGAGGTGACCTCATTGGTCACTCTGAAATGTTTGACACTGCTGGCTACTCTCTCCATCTTGATATTTTCTTTTCTATTTCTTCCATGACAATACACTTACCAAAAAAATCCTTAACTTCCATCTTAGAATCAATACTCTGTATTTATTCCAAGGCAGAAGAGTGGTAAAGGCTAAGTAATTGGGATTAAGTGACTTCTTGAGGGTCACACAACTATTAAGTGTCAGAGGCCAGATTTGAACCTGTGTCCTCCTTATCTGCCCTGTCCCTACACCTCCATGAAGAATCTTAAATGTCAAACAGAGGACTTTATGTTTGATCCTAGAGGTAATAGAGAGTGCTTGGAGTTAATTGGGTAAAGAAGAATGACATAGTAGAACTAAGCCTTAAAGAAGTCCATTTGGAATAGAATCAGATGATAGTAGAGTCAGGAAAACCAATTAGAAGGATACCTCAATAAATCAACTGAGAGGTGATGAGGGTTTGAACTAGAGAGGTGGCTAGATAAAATACAAGTGATGTTGTGAGGGTAGAAACAAGATTCAATAATAGATTAGAAATGAGATAAGAGGGCAGCTAGATTGGCTCAGCAAATTGAGAGCTAGGTCTAGAGATGGGAGGACCTTAGAATTTATACTGAGTATTGATTCTAAGACAGAAGGTAAGGATTTAAGAAGAAAAGAAAGAAATGAAAAGTAAAAAGAGTAAAAGCAAAGAGTTGAGGATGACACAGATTGTAAGTATGGGTGACTGAGAGGAAGATGGTTGTGATCTCTATAATAACAGGGAAATTCAGAAGAGAGAAAAGTGTTGGGGGAAAGATGAGTTCTATTTTGGATATGTTGAGTTTGAGATGCCTATAAGACAATTAGGTCAAGATGTTTCAAAGGCAGTTGGTTGACACACCAGGGCTGGGTATCATCTGGGAATCATCTGAGTATCATCTGAGTTGAGATCAATCAGCAATCAACCAGCATTTTTTAAAGTGCTTATCATGAGCTAGTCACTGATGATGATAATTGAACCCACAGGAACTGATGAGATCATTAAGTGACCCATGAAATGCCACACGAGTTTATTAAAAGAAACCAGCTTCTACAGAAGGACAGTAAGGATCTGTGATCATCAGTTAAAGGAACTGGTGATATAGAATGTTTTGATTTAGAAGCTAAATTCTGGGAAGGAGGCACATGCAGGATAAGAGATTTCCCTAGGGTCCAACATGTTAGAAGTGGGATTTGAATCTAATCATTCCTCATGCAAAACAGTGTGTTACTATCCCACCCATTTCTTTTTTTCTTCCTTTTTTTTTTTTGATTTAACATTTTTAAAAAATGTATTTTGTTAAATATTTCCCCATTACATGTAAATTTTTTTAACATTCTCTTTTTAAAATTCTGAAATTTCCAAATTTCCCAAAATCTACAAATTCTCTCTCTCCTACCCATTCCCCACTTCTTGAGAAAGCAAACAATATGATATCAATTATACATGTGAGGTCATGCAAAGCACTTTTATGTGTATTGCAAAAGAAAAACATACAAAAAATATTAATTTTAAAAGTATGCTTCAATCTGTACTCAGAGTCTATCAATTTTCTCTCTGGAGGTAGACTACATTTTTCATCATGGTAGACCATCCACTTCTTTTTTTCCCCTCTTTTAAAACTTTACCTACTCTCTTAGAATCAATAGTGGGTATTGGTTCCGAGACAGAAGAGAAGTAAGGGCTAAGCAACAAGGGTTAAGTGACTTGTCTAGGGTCACACAACTAGAAAGTATCTTGAGATCAGATTTGAAACCAGGAGTTCCCATCTCCATTCCTGGATTTCTGTCTCCTGAGCCATCTAGGTGCCCCCACTCCAATTCATTATTTTTATTTTTTGTTACATGTAGAAACACTTTTTGACATTTGTTTTTGACATTTTAAAATTCAAATTTTCTCCCTCTTTACTTTACTCTCCCTGTCACAGGAAGTTGTAGAAGGCCGATTGGAGAAATAGGGTCAGGATAGGGCCTGTTATCTGGATTCCCTACGTGACCAATCTAGGCTGAGGCAGTCTTTGTGTTTGGTCCTGGTCACCTGAGCCCTGAAAAGCTCTAGTAACAACAGGTTGGTTAATCCAAAATCAACTTGACCCCTCCAGAAGGCTATTGGAAGTCATTTAGAGAAAGAGAGTCTGTAATAGATATTTATCTGGATCCCATTACAAAATCATTGGCAAGTAAAACTGTGTGTATGATTTTTTCTGCACTGCATGTCAGGACGCAGACAGAATGAGGTTATCTAAGGTAAAAATCTGAGACTCTTCTTCAGATCCCCACCTTTTCTTAATATTCTTATTGGAAAGCTTTGAGTCCTTAGCAGACCACCAGCTACTGAGTTAACAATTTCTCTCCTTGATAATTAAGAAGCCTGAACTCCCAAAAGATATATTACTTACATAATAAGGCTGGAGACAGACAAAGCTAGACAAGACTTTATCTGACCAGGTGCAATCCTGTAAATCAAGAGGACAGAACTCAATTAGTAAAAATCTCTATGAAATATATTTCTGCTCCCAGAATTAACCCCTGTGTGTTTGGAATCCAGGGAGGTGCCATTTAAAAGTGTCTTACAAACTTCCTGTGGACATGTGGGGAACTTTGAGACTACATTTCCGTGATCCAATGGGTTTCCAGTTTCTGATGTGATTACCAGAGAACAGGAACCAACATTGTGTGTTAATGGAATTAGCTCTAGTCTATTCATAGTCAAAACTCTACCTACCGGAGATGATGTCATCCCCAACTCCCTTAGTGGGGAGGGGGATGAGTTACCCACATGTGACAATAAGTAACAAATCAAGAACAAGAGACTGCCCTTTGGGCAGTCCAAATCAGTGTAGAGGCTGCCATTTGTCCAATTGAATTAGAGGTGGACCCACAGGAAGTGACGAAAGACACTATCTCTTCAAGTATGTTGGCTACTTCCTGTGGAGGCAGTTCCCGCCTTGAACTTGGTGCTGAAGGATCTTGGATGAGACCTCAGGCAGCTTCTACTCTGAATGATGACATGGGTAAGTTAGGCTGACTTCCTTGGCCTACCTTGGCGTTTTTCCAAGACTCTACCTTAAGTAGGCTCTAGCCTACCTGATTGTTAGGCCTTGTGGCTTGTAGCCTAATTTGTTTAGCCTTTTAACCTCTCTCTCTCTTTATTTCCTTACCTTTTACCTTCCTAATTGTAAATAAACTACCTTAAACCTGATCCTGACTTGGGTCTATTTTAATTACAGAATCAATCTGAATTGTTGATTCCTGGCAGCCACACTTTAAATATATATTTATAATATATCTAAAATCTCCCTCTTACATTTTAGCTCGACTTAAATTCGGAGGTCTTTGCTACCTGAGCAGGCTCCCTAGTGTAGGAGACAGACAAGATGGAAGGAGATAGGTACTGGCGGGCATTTTGAATAGATTTCTTACAGGCGTGTGGTGATTTATCTCTATCAGCATGGCTTTAATTAAAATACTAATTTCCCTCATTATATCAGTGTTCATCGTTTTTAAAAATAACACTCCCTACTAATTGGTGGTTGGAATTTGGCCTTTGACCCTGGACCTATCTCTACTTTTTAGGCTTTAATGGGTTTTTGTATGATTTGTGACCCCTTCACAGCTGTGATTCTCTCTCTGTGTTCTTTGTTTGAAACCAGTATATAATAAACTCAAAACTCCATAGCAGTTTGAGCAGCTATGGGCTAACCGCTAGTCTGGTTGTTCTCAGTTTTCTGTTTCTGGTCTTTTCAATCCGAAGCCACTAAACACCACTCAGGACCCCCCAAAATAGAGAGCTGGCTCTCTAAAGGAAGTGAATAATCTGATATAGGTTATACCCATATTCATGTAAAACATTTCTATATTGCTCATGCTGTGATAGAAGACGCATATCACATAAACAATAGAAATCTCGTGAAGGAAATATAGCGGAAGATGACGTGCTTTGATTTGCAATCAGACTCTTTTTTGGCTGTGGAGTGCATTTTCATTATGAGTCCTTTGGGTTATCTTGGAGACATAATGGTTTAGTCCTTCACAGTTATTCAATGCATAATATTTCTGTTACTGAATACTTTGTTCTGGTTCTGATCACTTTGCTCTGCATCGGTTCGTATAAATTGCCCCTGTTTTTCCCAAACTCATCATTCCTTATGGCACAATAATATTCCATTACAACCATATACCACAACTCATTCATCCATTCTCCAAGAGAGACAGCCCCTCAGTTTCCAATTCTTTGCCACTATAAAAAGAGCTGCTAAAAATATTTTGGTACAGGTAGGTCCTTTCCCCTTATCTCTGATCTCTTTGGAATATAGATCCAGTAGTGATATTGCTAGGCTAAAGGGTACACATAGCTTTGTGGCCCTTTTAACCTGATTCCATATTGCTCTCCAGAGTGGTTGTATCAGTTCACAGTTCGACCTACAGTATATTAGTATCCAAATTTTCTCACATCTAATCTCCTCCAACATTTATCATTTTCCTTTTTGGTCATGTAGCTAATCTGGTAGATTTGAGATGGTATCTCAGAGTCGTTTTAATTTGTGTTTTTCCAGTCAAACAAGATTTTGAACATTTTTTTCATATGACTATGGATAGTTTTCATTTCCTCCTCTGAAAACTGCCTGTTTATATCCTTTGACCATTTTTCAGCTTTGTATTCTTATAAATTTACTCAGCTCTCTATATATTTGAGAATGAGGCTTTTGTCAGAGATACTTGTTATAAGATTTCCCCCACCTAAATTTATTATCTCCCTTCTAATCTTGGTTGTATTGGTTTTATTTTTACAAAAGCTTTTTTAATTTAATGTAATCAAAATTAGTTATTTAATTTTTTTGTAATGTTCTTTCTATCTTGTGTGGTCATAAATTCTTCCCTTATCTATAAGTCTGACAGGTAAACTTTTCCATGTTCCCCTAATCTGTTTATGGTGTCACCCCTTATTTCTAGATAAGGAAAAGAAGAGCTGAACTCTGATGGGAGCACTCTGTATGGGATGCCAGCACCAAAGAGGGCTTGCTAGGTTTTCCTTTTTATACAGTAAATGTTCCATCTTTTTTTTTTTTTAATAAACCCTTGTACTTCGGTATATTGTCTCATAGATGGAAGATTGGTAAGGGTGGGCAATGGGGTCAAGTGACTTGCCCAGGGTCACACAGCTGGGAAGTGGCTGAGGCCGGGTTTGAACCTAGGACCTCCTGTCTCTAGGCCTGACTCTCACTCCACTGAGCTACCCAACTGCCCCAATGTTCCATCTTTTGTAGTATGACAGTAATATTTTAGTTTTTTTTTTTTACCAAGATTTTGATTTCTTCTATAATTAGGCCTTCTACCAAGCCTGAGAAGGAAGAAATGAAGGAAAGAAGGAAGGAAGGAAGGGAAGAGAAGAAGGAAGGAAGGGAAGAAGGAAGAAAGGAAGGAAGGAAGGAAGGGAGGGAGGAAGGAAGGGATAGAGGGAGAAAGGGATAGAGGGAGAAAGGGAGGAATGGATGGAGGGAGGGAGGAAGGGAAGGAGGGAAGAAAGGAAAGAAAGAAGGAAAGAAGGAAGGAAAAGGAGGGAGGGAAGGAAAGAAAGAAGGAAAGGAGGGAGGGAGGGAAGAAGGAAGAGAAGAAGGAAGGAAGGACAGAAGGAAGGGAGGGAGGGAGGACTCTTTTATGAGAACTAGTGCACCCTAATGAACAATAGTTGCCAAACTTCTAATACAACCCAGGTAAGACTGACTTCTTCCTGTTTCTTCAGCCATCTCCCCTGGTGTGGAGGTGGGAGGCATGGACCAAGTGGCTCTTAGACTTCTTGTTACATCACCACCTTCAAAGGAGCATCCTCTTAGTCCTTCTGTGGGTCAGAGTTTTCTGGACTGTTGGCTACAATGAAAAATTAATTTGTCCTTATCCTCTTCCTGGTTCTTCCCATAGACTCCTTACCTACCCTATAATAGTAACCAGGCTGTGATGTGGCCCTTCAAAGTTTACAAAGTAGTTTACGGACAGTATTTAATGTAATTCTTGTAGCAGCAGCAGCAGCAGACAAAATGCACCAAGGGCTGGGTGGAGTTAGGTCTAGAGTCAGGAAGACATGAGTTTGAATCTGGTCTCAGACACATAGTAGCTGTAAGACCCTGGGAAAGTCACTTTAACCTCTGTCTGCCTTAGGTTCTTCAACTGTAAAATATGATATTTTATGATATATGTTAACATATCATATTGATAATAGTGATAATAAGCATTTATCTCACAAGGTTGTTGTAAGGATCAAATGAGAAAATATTTGTTAAACAAACAAATTAAAAAATTAAAAAACTCTTATCTTCTATCTTGAAATGATAAGAAACAATTAAATTATCAAGTTCTAAGTGTATAATTAACTTAAATTATAGTTTTATAAAATTTTTCTTGAGAGTAATTTTAGAATAAGAAACTTGCTATCTCCCCAAATCAAGAAAGTGAACTGCTTGGAGAAGGCACCATGAAGATGCTTGCAGAAACTGCACACTGCACCAAAAGATCCAGAATTTGGGATGTGGTAAAATTGAACTGTGGGAGGTTGAACACATTTATTTTGAATGTAAACTTTTATGCCAAAGGGGACTGTCCCCTAATTGGCTTTTGTCAATGTGCTTAGCAAACATTGGTTTTGTTCTCTCTCTCTTCTATTTTCCTCTTATCTCTGTTATAGTTTCCTCTTAGAAGGTGCAATATTGTATGCACCTACAGTTAGAAGATTTTTAGGGGTATAAGATGATTATGTCAAATGATCCATTGGGGAGACTAGTCTCTCAGAGAATGGGGGGGGGGGTGTGTGTGTTGTAAAGATAGGATTAACTATCCCTTTGTCTACTTTTGAATTAATCAACAAAAGCAAATACACCCATACTTAGCCCTAAAGTAAGGGAAGTTCAAAAACTACTTACTACAGGAGTTTACACCTCCAAAAGAGAAGACACCCCTACCCATGTGCTAAAGTGGGTGACAACTCAGAAATGACTGACTGCCCCTGGGCAGTCCTAAGCAAAGTTATAGACTGCAATTGGTCCCAGTAAAGTAGGGGAAGGTACAGGAAGTGACAAAAAGAAAGGTCTTTAAAAATGGCTGCAACTTCCTGTGAGTGAGGTTTTTTTGAGTCTTTTGAGGTTGTGGAGGCTGGTGGAGGATCATCTTCTTCAGCATGGGCCTGGGACCCTAGCATTTGGTAAGACTGCTCTGGGATCTTCTCCCCTTGGACTTTGGATTGGTGAGTGGAAAAAGCTGACCTTCCTTTCCTGACTTTTGGACAGATTAACACCAGATAGGCCTCCATCTCAGAGGAGGCCATGTGGTTAGTCACCACTGGATCCCTTTAGCTAAATGGCCCTCTGAGTGAGGGCCCTCCTGTGTAGGGCTAATTAGCCCAGCCTGAGTTGAGCCAGGCACTGGAGAAATATTTAGGGTGATAAGCCAGACTTCTCACTCTGCCCTCTTTCATATTTCTCTACTTTACTCTTTCCCTCTATTTTGTAAATAAAGCTGCTAAATAAAAAGTCATTTTGACTTGAGTTATAATATTGGTGACCACATTGTCTTATATTTTAATCAAACCATTCATTTTAACCCTTGCATAAGGCAGAAGAGCAGTAAGGACTAAGCAACTGGGGTTAAGTGATTTGTCTAGAGTCATATAGCTAGGAAATTTTGAGGTCAAATTTGAACCCAAAACTTCCTGTCTCTAGGCCACTTAACTGCCCCAAATGAGAAAATATTTGTAAAGTACTTAATCTAATGCCTGGCACACAGCAACTGCATAATAATTTCTTCCTTCCTTCCTTCCTTCCTTCCTTCCTTCCTTCCTTCCTTCCTTCCTTCCTTCCTTCCTTCTTTCCTTCCTTCCTTTCTTCTTTCCTTCTTCTCCCCAAGAAGACCTGATTATAGAAGAAATCAAAGTCCTGCTAAACAAAAAAACTGAAACATTATCAACAAGTTATAGAGATGGCATCCTTCTAATATAAAAAGGGAAATTTAGTGAGTTCTCCTTGGCATTAGCCTCCCTATCTGGGATATTTCCATTGCATCTTTGGGGCTAAAATCCCCTCGGGACATTTGGGAGCTACCTCCTTCCACTAACTGATTAGAGAGCTGAGGCCTCTGCATTGCTGGGGGAGGCCCAGCTCCAGAAACTGGGGAGAAGCACATCAGTCTTCCCTTTCTCTGGCCCTGCTGAAACCCCTGCTGGCTGCAAAAGAGAGCCCTCGATAAGCCTCATTAGGCTATGAAAGTTCTGGGTTTTTTCCTTCATTAATATGGCAGTTAATCACAAAATCACTCATTTAAAGGGAAATTGTTGCCAACTGGATGGGAGCAGCTAATCAATTCTCCTTTTCCACAATTTTCTGTGGTCTCCAAAATAACTCTAATGCTTTTTGGTTGAAGGAGTGTGGCACTATTTTATCTGGCACCAATAATTGGCTGAGTCTGCGTTTTTATCTTTCCACCTTGAGGGAAATGAAAAGACAAATTGTTGAATTAACAGGAATGTTTTTCCTTAGCTTTGGGTTGGTATTTTTATTCTCCTGGCTTCCATTCAAACTTGTTATTATGCATTTTCCTTAAAGGTGTTATGGAAGAAAAAAATCTCCTTTTTGAGTTCATGTGGTAGGTAACTGCTGCCAAAATGGATCTCCTACAATGCAGAAATTGTAAAGGTAAAAACCTGGGCTTTATTATGCTTAAGTATAGCTTTAGAGAAGTGAAAAAAAGAATCCCTGAACAACTATTAGGGTTCTAACAAAGCTTTTTATTGACAAAATTATGTCAGTGACAGAGAAATTATTCTTTTTTTTAACCCTTAGCTTCTGTCTTAGTATCAATTCTAAGACAAAAAAGTGGCAAGGGCTAGGCAATTGGGGTTAAGTGATTTGCCCACTCACACAGCTAGGAAATGTTTGAGGTCGGATTTGAACCCAGGGTTCTCCCAATTCCAGGCCTGATTATCTATCCATTGTGTACCTAGCTGCCCCTAAGAAATAATCCTTTTTACATACTGCAATCTCATGTATTCTTTTAGGCTATAATAGGGTTTTTTAAAAAAGATAACTTTATAATTCTATGCTTTCTTTAATATTATAAAAGTCGAACAAGTTTAGTTAAGCAGAATGATAATATGAAACAGTTTTTTAAAAAACTCTAATGATGATTATAATCCCTTTTCATTTTAATCTGTTAATCTTTTCCTGTTAAGGCAAGGGCTTTTATACATCCCCATAAGAAGTAAACCTAGTTTAAGGTAAACTAAGTCAGGTTTCAGAGTAAACAACATCTAGAAGGTTCACAATGGGTTTATTGAGAGGACAGATTTACATGCCTGAGTATTAGATGAATCTTTCCTTAAATCAACTTACTTGGAAAGCCCTTGACTTCCTTTTTTGGCTTCTTATCTGAGGAATATTTGAGGCCTTAAGTAAATTTTCACATCCCATGGGACAAGTTCCAGCCAGCTCAATAACCTCTTTAACTAGGAGAAATGGCCTTTTTCTACCACCCCCCCCAAAAAAAAAAACAGTTCATAAAAATGAAATAAAAATTCAAAGATTCATATAACAAAGGCAATATATAAGGAGGGGTCAGTCATTGCTGACCAGTCAGAATAAAAAGAGTTAAACAACTGGGAACCCAGGCATTTCACAGGGACTAGACAGAGAGCTGTCTCTAGGGATCTCAGGATCTGCAAAGCTAGCCTTGGATTTTGGATGCAACTCTCCTTGCTGATTTGCTGAGAAGTTTTTATTCTGGAATCTCTACTCATTGATTCCTTTGTATATTGTAAATGGAAACGGGAGCTATAAAGGGCTTGGACTAATGATCTCTGGGTAGCATTAAATCTGGTATCATGGGACTTAATGTCACAAACCACATGCTTGTTAGATCTTCTGTCTCAAGACCCTTCGAATTCGACTTCTCTGCACAATCACAAATCCTATATCCACCTTGGCAGGTCCTCTCAGGGCTGGTGAGAAATAGAAATATCCCAATCAACCAAAGAACAAAGAAGGTGCCAAATGGCAATAATATTTTTGGTCCTGGAAGTGTGGTTGCAAGACATTCAGTTTGGGACATTAGCTTTTGACCTATTGCAAGATTCTCAGTGTTGAAAATTCAGTAGTTCTGCAGTAATAAATACCCTAGTGGGGAGATATTTTTCTGTAGCAAGATGTGGAGCAGAAAAATGAGTGGAGGTGCTAAGGATAGGTCAGTAATAGACATCTCAGTTCCCATAGCAATATTTCCTTCTCTTCTCAGCTTCTTCAGAGCCTGGGATGGAAAAAACCACAAGGGAAGAGGCAAGCCCAAGCTGTCTGAAAAAAAAGAAAGAAAGGAAGGAAGGAAGGAGGAAAGAAAGAAAGAAAGAAAGAAAGAAAGAAAGGAAGGAAGGAAGGAAGGAAGAAAGAAAGAAAATTGCAGAAATGATCCAATCTGTTTAAAACAGAGTTTATGTTTCAAAATATCCCCCTGATAACACTCAACTGAGAGCTGACAAACAAGGTGGAAAATATTTAAATAGGTAAGGCTGTCTATAGAAAAAAAGTTGTCCAGGTATCAATCCCAGAAAAGTTAGATAACTTTTGCATTAAATTTATTTTTATGTGAATGAAAAAATATGAACACACACACACACACAGAAACAAATGCCACCATGTGTTAGCCTGTTTATGTTTAAGTATATAATTGAACCGTTAAATGAAAAAGGGTATATACTCCCTGATAAAAATGGAGTCAGAAAAGAAATGGGAATTTTTCAGGTAGTTGAGTCCAGTCTGAACAATTATAACTATTCATTTTATTCTTTCCTTCTGATCTCGACAATCAGAAGAAAAAAACAAGAAAGGGGAAAAGAAAGAAAGAAAAAACATCTTACTCCCAAGAGTCACTGCTAATTCTGGACTCCACAAGGAATCAAGAAATAATGATATTTCTGAATTTGAATTAAGATGGGTACGCTGCATAGGTTACCATGCAACCATTCTTTTTTGTTTTGTTTTTGTTTTGAATTAATGATTTATCCTCCCCCTGACAACTACATGTAAAAGCAATATTTTTAACATTTATTTAAAAGAATTTTTGAGTTTCAAATTCTCTCCCGTCTTTCCATCCTCTCTCCCTCTCTCCTACTCCTCCCCCCACCTTGAGCTGATAAGCAATCTAATAGAGATTTTATTCCTATCAAGGATAGTAGAATGACCATACTTGAACCCTACTTCAACAATACCTGAAGTGATTGTGGAAGAAAGAGAATTGACAAGAGGACAAAGACAGAGAAAGCAACCAGACTGGTGTGTGTGTGTGTGTGTGTGTGTGTGTGTGTGTGTGACAGAAACAGAGACACAGAGAGACAGAAAGAGAGAAGGAAAATCTATAGACATATAACATCAGAAGATAACAATGATGACAGAAAAAAATCTCAAATGTTAGTTTTTTAAAAAAGATGGCAAAGAGAATAACAATTGACTACCAAGTTAAATACCTACTCTACCACATATACAAAATCTTCATGGGAGTCATCTGTATGAGACTGACAGCATACTTTAGTAGGGAACAAGTAGTTTTCAAAAACGATATTTAACAATAGACCACATCTTTTTCATTTCACAAGTGAATGAAAGAAGTAGAGAACAGAAGATTCCATTATTTGTTGGTTACAAAAAGCATTCAATTTGTTAGAACAAAATGCCATCTTATGAGCTCTTTTATAACATGATATCTCCCATCTGAGACTGAATGCAAATTGAAGCATAAATTTTTTATTTTATTTTTTCTTGGGGTTTTTTTTTTTGGTTTGTGTTTTCTTTTCTTTCACAACATGACTGATGTGGAAATATATTTTGCATGACTGCATTTGTATAATGTATATCAAATTGTTTTTCTCCTTATTGAGGAAAGAAGGGAAAAAATTTGGGACTCAACATTTTAAAAAATATTTTAAAAATGTTTTACATGTAAATAGGAAAAAATTAAATATTTGAACAAAAAAGTAACTCATTTATTATATATGTGTGTTTAATATATATACATATATGTATGTGTGTATGTGTGTGTATGCCATGTAATAAACATTTGACTGACCTGCATGCTTTATGGGGAGATATCCTATCTGGTATCTGGCCCACCTCATCTCCAAGGGAGATTGTTTTTGTGGAGGGAAGAAGGAGTGTAGTATCAGAACTGACCATAACACAACAGACGAAGGAAAATTGTTGTGTCCTATCTGTAAGAGAGATATTTGGTCAGAATTACATCTCCTTACCACATATCAAACATCTGATTGTCTAGAAATTACAGTTTTTTGGAACTCGAGAGAAATACCACTTTCTCTGATTGCTTTCTAGGGGAGGGTAATAATTAGTCCACTCTCAAGAGCTTAGATCAATCCCACCAAACACTGGTCACACCAAAGACAGTCATCATAGCTAATAAACCTCTTTATCAAGGTAGAGAAAGAATAGAAAAGTTAGTTGATTATTAGTAGATTAGAAGATACATGAAAGTAAATGAGCTCTTTGACTGGGAGTAGATAAGATCTCCAGCCCGATCAAGGAGACATCTTGAGGAAGAGTCTACTTTTACCAGTCTTTATGGTTTTAAGCAACTAGAATTCAAGAGCTATGCTGGAGACCATCTTTCCCACAAGTCTGTGGTTCCTTCCATCTGTCATGTTCATGTTCATATCTCTTGAACTCCTTCTTCTGAAGTTCCTTCATCTTCTGTAGGTACGTAGTGTGTCATGGCCCCAGAGGTCTCTCAGCAAAACCAAAGGAACTTCTCCCTCCACTGGAGGATTCCTCAAGAAATCACCCACCCTTGTAGAAATAGGGTTACCCATACATCAAGGTCGTTCCTTAGAAGACATAACGATAGCCATATCCTTTTTCATTAGCCCTCTGATAAACATCAAGCAAGGCAGATAATGATATAGCATATAATGATATAATAATAATAATATATAATGCTGTAATAATATAAGAGAAGTATATGCACCTCAAAAGTGAGATGGAGAAAATTCAGCAGCAAA
This sequence comes from Gracilinanus agilis, assembly GCF_016433145.1. Classification (NCBI taxonomy): domain Eukaryota; kingdom Metazoa; phylum Chordata; class Mammalia; order Didelphimorphia; family Didelphidae; genus Gracilinanus; species Gracilinanus agilis. The sequence continues at coordinate 259,141,860 of NC_058133.1, read as the reverse complement.
CGATCCTCTGTGCAGAGTGAAGTGCTCCAGATGCTACTGTTTATAGATGATCTTTGTTGATTACAATAAACCCCAGGACACTGCAGAGCCATCTGGAGGAGATTTGTAAATAGTGAAAGGAGTTTAGACTGTCCATTCACACAGGAAAAAGTAAATAGATGAAGAAGTTTCTAGATTGAACTGATGCCATATAAACACTTGCCCAATAATATGGATAACTGAGATGGGCAGTAGAGAGGGGCAATGAGTTAGGACAAGAGTCAAAAAACCCAAACAAAACAGAGTGAACTGCTTTTGTGAAATTGCAAAGTGCTTTTACTAACCTTAAATTTCTTATGACAGCAAAGGTCCATCCTTTTTTTTTTTTTTAAATCCTTAATGCTAAGTATTGGTTCCAAAGCAGAAGAGTGCTAAGGGCTTGGCAATGGGGATTAAGTGACTTTCCCAGGATCATACAGCTGGGGAATGTCAGAGACCAGATTAGAACCTAGGACCTCCCATCTCTAGACCTAACTCTAACCACTAAGCCACCTAGCTGCCCCCATCTTTTTTCAAATAAAAACATTTCATCAGTGCTACTATTTTCCAGGGTTGTGGCAGTGAGACCTGCACATATCACTGTCTTGAAAGAACCAGTGATCACAGAGAAGGTAATGGAAAGGCACAATGGAAAGGTGAAGTATATAACCAATGAGGACCTCTGAAAAAGAACAAGAATAAAGGATGTATGTCATCAAGGAAATATTAAGCAAAGATAGGAACTGGTCACATAATGACAGAGAGGGATGACAAGTGGACACCTTCAAAGTGCCCCACTTAATGCTTTCATCATGTTAGGAGAAAATGAGGAAGACTTCTAGCTGTAAACTGTCCCTCTTCCTCCCAAGCCCCATGGACTGTGCTTCTTGAAGGAAATATTCTCTTTTTTTAATTTTATCAACTTTATCTTTTATTAGACCCTTAACTGCTCCCAGCCTAGCCACCACAAACATGATCCAGGAGAGATTTCCCTATGAGGAAGGAGTTCACCACTCATAACACCACCAAATCCAACTTTCTACCAACTGCTATGGGTGGTTAGGTAAGCCCAAAGGAGGGCCAGGAGCAGCAAAGACTCCCATTCCATGCAGCCATCATCTGAGAAGTGACCGTGTAGATGTTGCCTGGTAACCATCTCTGCAGGTACCAAATGTAGCTCCTGCCTCCTCAGCAACCACACTTACTGAAGACCCAGAAAAGAAGGCTCTTGGTGTCAAATGGTTCAACATCAGAAACTGATGATTTAGAAGCAGAAAATATATTTTCTGTCTTAGAATATCTTCTGTCTTAGAATCTATACTAAATTTATACTAAATAATCTAAACTAAAGTTCCAAGGCAGAAAAGTGGTTAGGGTTAGGTGACTGGGGTTAAATGACTTATCCAGGGTCACATTTTGAGGAAGTGTCTGAAACCAAATTTGAACTCAGGACCTCCCATTGCTAGGCCTTAACTGATATATTTTTATTAATACTAATACCACTAAAGAAGATTCATTGCCATTTGTCTTGTTGCTTCATCATAAAGACTCATGGACTTTTCCATCTGAGTTGCTGATGAATTCTCCTCTGTGTGATCTCTGTAAATATGAAACTTGGTGGGAGCACCACTTTTTTTTTTTTACTTTTCTGTTGATTTCTTCTGTATAATGCTATAAGGACACAAAATTTGTAGCAGGGCAGACTATTCAGCAAACTTCTCAGGCTTGAAAGAATTAAGCACTTAATATGTGATAGGCATTGGACTAAGTGTTGAAGATATAAAGAAGGAGCAAAAATAGTGCCTGCCCTTAATGAATATAAAGAGCTATTCTTAAAGAGGTATTTCAATGATTTTTTTTTTTTGGATGAAGAGCTGTCTTTTGGCACCTACTCATTGGGCTGTTGTGAGGATCAAGCAGGATAATATTTGTGAGCTGTGCTTAACACAGTGCCCAGCACATTGTAAGATTAAAAATTAATATCCAAATACTCTATTATATTTAATAAATTTATTAATAATAACTTGAAGCAAAAAGGAAAGTAAAAAGGGAGCTAACAGTTGTGGTCTCGAGAGAAGAAGAGAGGTGGAGTTACACCAACTATATACAAAGAACTTAAGCACAAAAGGTGGGGAGAAAAGGAGAAAAGGGATGCTGGGAGATGTAGTTCAAAGGTACAAAATTTCTATTTATACTATATATATATATATATATATATATATATCATAGGAGCTTTATAAATGTTTATTCCATTCCCACTTCCCAGCAGAATACATAAAACTATGTATTATGGGACTATGTTTTATGTATTATTAAGGGGTAACATAAAAAAGTGGGGGCAGCCAGGTGGTGCAGTGGATAGAGCACCTGGCTTGGAGTCAGGAGGACCTGAGTTCAAATGTGGCCTTCGACACTTACTAGCTATGTGACCCTGGGCAAGTTATTTAATCATTTTGGCTTCAATTTCCTCATCTGCAAAATGAGCTGGAATAGGAAATGGAAAACTCCTTCAGTATCTTTGCCAAGAAAATTCCCAAATGGGATTACAAAGAGTCTGACATGACTGAAATGACTGAACAACAAAATAAAAAAATCTATGTTTTTCCAAGGAAACACCGAGATTTAAGTATGGGTTTACTTGCAGCTTGTCATGGTATTTAGTATAATGAAAAATTTATGGGAAGAATTTAAGCTGGTGAGTTTAAGATAAGGAACAATGACCAGCCTTTTTAAAAATCCCTTACCTTCTGTTTTAGAAAAGATACTGTGCATTGGTTCCAAGGCAGAAGGGAGAAAGATCTGGGCAATTGGGGTTAAGTGACTTGCCCAGGGTCACTCATCTAGGAAGTATCTGAAGTATCTCTAGGCCTGGCTCTCTGTCCATGGAGCTACCTGGCTGCCTCATGATCAGCTTTTAATATGAACTCATTTTGTATCAGCAACATTTAAGGTGGGGATAAAGAAATATAATTCTAGTCTGATATCCTTTTTGGAGATATTCAAAGGTAAGGAGCAAGTACCCAGGCTCAGTTCTCCAGCTTCTTTCAGGTAGAAACCTTAATCTACCCCGAGATATCTACCTATGCTGAGCCACATTTAGATAACTGACATAGACATACATATCTTACACTTCTGTTAGGTCTCTACAGTTTGAAATCTTTTATTCCAGGGCATGTTGGTATCACTTTGGATAGAAAGCCAGGCTTGGAGTTGGGAAGAACTGGGTTCAAATCTGACCTCAGATACTTCTTCAAAGTGTGACCCTGGGCAAGTCACTTAGCCCCAATTTGCCTAACCTTTACCACTCTTCTGCCTTGGAATCCATATTTAGCATTAATTCTAAGACAGGAGGTAAGGGTTTTCTAAAAAATAAAATAAAATGAGAAAGAAAGCTTTTATTTTAGATTAATGTTATACCTGGATAATTATTGATAGCAGTTCAGGCTATACTCTTATTATTCTAATTTCAATTTATTGGTTTTCTCTGTGACATTTTGAGATCTGTATTTTTAGTATAGGTAATAGTGTAGAGTACAGGTAAAATATTTAACAACTGGCACCCCAAATGTAGGCAGTACATACTTTTAAGTTTAATTTGCATTATGAACACTTCCTCCATCACTTCCATAAGTCTGGACTATCAACAAAACAATAAATCAAACACTGGTTTGTAGTGTTTGCTGATTTTTGAGATGTAAATGCTCACACTGCAAATTTAACAATGTTCTCTAAGAGCCAATTTGAACTGGCTCCAGGACACCTTTAAGTATAGGGATTTATCATCAGCCAGTCCATGATCAAGAGCAAGCTTTTGATGCATAATTCTAGCCACCAGGTCACATCTTCCTAGATATTCCATTGGTGCTAAAATTTTGCAAACTGAAGTAATATGTTGGACAGTTTCTACATAATTTCCTTATGTAATCCATATTGAACATTAATAATAACAATGATAATAATAGCTAGCATTTTAGAGTGCTTTAAAGCATTTTACATATATTATCTGATCTTCACAATAATCCTGTGAAGCAGGTGCTATTATTATGCCCATTTTTTAGTTTAAGAAACTGAGACTAAGAGAGCTTAGGAACTAGCTTCAGTATTTGAGACAGAATTTGAACTTGGGTCTCCCTAACTCTGATTCTAGTACTTTGGCTATTATGTATTAGTTGCCCATTAAACCTGGGTTCCTAAAGGATAATTCTTCTATAATTCCTGGCAGTTACAATCTGGTTATGGTATGGCCATCATAAATTCCTCTTTTTCATTAAAAAAA
>NC_058133.1:259064852-259122650 GCF_016433145.1 Gracilinanus agilis | reverse complement strand
AGGAAGGAAGAATGGAGGGAGGGACAAAGGAAGGAAGGAAGAGGAGAGAGTAGGGAAGAGAGAAAGGAAGGAAGATAGAGAGTGGGGGGAAAGGGAGAGAAGAAATAACGGAAGGAGGGAGGAAGGAGGAAAGGAAAGAAGAGAGGGAAGGAGAGAGGGAAAAAGAAGAAAAGGAAAGAAAAAATCATGGAGGGAAAAAATGAGTGTGTAAGAAAGGTCAGGAAATGTGCCTCTGGACCCTGTCATTACTCCTGGAGGCCCCCAGCACTTTGAAGAGTTCAGTGTCCCCTCTTCTCAGGCTCCTGCCTGTCATATCCTCTTATCTCTTGTGGCCCCAGTAAAACATACCTTCTCTTCTCTGAATACTCTGCCTTTTTACATTCTCATCAACTGTTCCATTTTATCAAAAAACTCTCTTACCTGGTGAACTTTATTCTTCCCTCCACGGGCTATACCAGAAGACTCTCCCAACCTTGGCTGGGCATGGATCCTAAAAAGAAAGACATTTCATCCACTTCTGAGCCCCCAGTGACTTGTTCTCTCTGAGTAATTTCTCTGCATTTATCCTCTTAGCTATACTGTTCATTTTGCTATCAGAGGCCTGCAGAGATTAGCCCATACTCCAGCCCCAAAGACAGAGAAAAGCCTGGAAATAAACCTGCCTAGTATCTCAAATCATAAAGTTCAGCCTCAGGCTCCTTGATCTTTCAGGAATGGACACCCTCAAAGATAACGTCCAGTCAGCATTGACTATGCCTTCCTCATCAGTTGCTAAGCAGAGAGTTGGGAAAGGCTACATTTATGCTTAAATCTAAAATTGCCTTTAATCATCCATTTAAAGGTAAGTATATATGTAAGCAGTTTGGAGTGGAGGAGGCTCTCTTTCGTACTCCTCTGCCCCCTACTATGCTCTGATAAATCACCCACTTAATTGACAAAGGAAATCTCTTTCCCCGGATCCTTGGGATTTCCAAGGAAAGCGATTGCTTTTGTTATTTCTTCCTTTATCTAGTGACCAAACTTATAGGATGTGGTAGAAAGAGAGAGAGATTTGGAATCAGGAGAGCCTCTGTAAAACCCCTGTTTCAGACACTAGGGGTGCACGGCACACTCAGGGAGGACTAGCTGCTCTGTAGAGTCCTTTTCAGGGCTGCTCATCCCTTTGGTGTCCGCTTGCCTCCCGACTCTTACCTGTGGCTCCAAGAAGCTGTACTATGTGCTCTCTGGGCAGATGGGCAAACCCAGGGTGAGAGTAACCAACAGGTCTCAAACCTGACTGGAGGACATCCACCCCAAATGTGTAAAGGCCTCCCTAGCAGAATGGGTGGATAAGAACAATTTGTTTCAATGGCCACAAAGGCAGCAGAAGTGGGCACTGTGGGATGCTTAGAGCTTTGTCAGTTATGGATGATGCTAAAGGTATCGCTGTATCCCGGGCCATCATGACACCTCCTGACTTTTGTCTTGCCACTTGGATGACTCTACAAAAGAGACTGAAGCCAGGGCTGTAGGCAACTCTGCCTTGATTAAATCCAATCCACAAAAGTCAAGACGCCATTCCCAAGATGATCTTCAAAAATGAAGGATTTAAGAAGAATTTCAGACACTTGCTAGTTATGTGATCCTGAGCAATCTAACTGGAGTTAGTAAGCCTTCAGACACTTACTAGCTGTTTGAACTTGCACATGTTCTTTTTTTGTATTTTAAATTTTATTTTTTAGAAACATTTTCCATGGTTACATGATTCATGTTCTTACTTTCCCCTTCACCCCACTTGCACATGTTCTTAGCCTCTGTAAGCGTCAGTTTACTCATTTGTAAAATGGGATGATAATAATACCTACCTCACAGATTGCTGTGAGGAGCAAATAAGATAAAATATGTAAAGTGCTTTGTAAATTTTAATGTACTACATAAATTTGAACTGCTACTATCATCATTACTCTACCTTAGCACCCTCATCTGTTAAATGGTGCTAATTATGCCTGCAAAGTCACCTTGCAAAGACATTTCTGAAATCAAATGAGGAAACATATGTAAAAATGCTTTAGAAATCATAAGAGTGCTGCATAAATGCCAAGTTTTATTTTTCCATGTTGAAATTCACTTTAGTTGAGACCTCAGCCAAAGGGAGAGGGAAGTATATAAGTATATAAGGTTATGGTGAAAAACCTAGACAAGAAGGAGCTTCAGCATCTACAATTAACTCAAATTCTCTTCCTCCTAGGTTTTCTGACTATCACCTGATATTTAGGAAATAAAATATAACTCTGACCTTTTTCTTTGAGTGTCCAGGAGAAAGACAAAAGAAAAATTGATCAAGAGATATAAACACAATTTTCAGAAGAAGAAATAAAAGATATCAATAGTCATATAAAAATGCTTCAAATCACTAATAATTAGAGAAATGCAAATTAAAACAACACTGGGATATCACCTCATACTCGCCAAATTGACTAACATGATAGAAAAAGATAATGACAGATGTTGGAAAGGAATGTGAAAAAATAGGTGCACTAATGTACTTTTAGTGGAATTGTGAACTGGCCCAACCATTCTGGAGATTAATTTGGAACTATACCCAAAGGGCTAAAAAAAATTGTATATATTCTTTAATCAAGCAATGCCATTTCTAGGTCTCTATCCAAAGAGATCAAAGAGAAAAGACTCATATATACTAAAATATTTAAGGCAGATCTTTTTCTTGTGGTGCCAAAGAATTGGAAATTGAGAGAATGTCCATCAGCTGGGGGAATGGCTAAACAAGTTGTGGTATATGTATGTGATGTAATACTATTATGTTATTGTGTATAAGAAATGATGAAGGGGATGATATCAGGAAGACTTATATGAACTGATGTGGAGTGAAGTAGGTAGAACCAGGAGAACAATTTATACAATAATACCATTTTATTATCATAAATTGTAAATTATTGAAAAGATAATCAATTGTAAAAGACAGTATCTCTGATCAATACAATGTTGGAATCCCAGTTCCAATGTTACATGATAAAAAATGCTATTCACCCCCAAATAGAGAACGTATAGGCTCAAAATACATGTTGAAACAATTTTTTCCCTCTCTTTCAATTCAGAACATGGCTAATGTGGAATTAAACTTCACATGACTTCATATGTGTAATAGGTGGGGGAGCATTGGAAAGAGGGAAGGAATTTGAGCCTGAAAAGAAAATAAATTTTCAAAAAACAAGAGAGGAAAGGACCAAAGGGAAAGTGCAGAAGTTGGTATGCCCCAGACATTTAAGAAAAAGAGGTTCTGGTCAGGGTTTTGGAGGTGGAGGAGAAGGCAAAGGAAACATTCACTCCTTCCTTCTAATGCTCCCCCACCCACTGAGAAAGCAAAAGAAGGTAATATTAGCTACACATATGAAATCATGTAAAAATAATTCCACATTGGCCATGTTCTGATCAGAAAAAGAAAGAAAAAATTTGCTTTAATATGTATTCTGAGCCCAAATTACATTCTAGAAATATAAACTAAAACCCACCATGCATTTAGTAGGTAAATCCTATGACACTGAGGCAGTAGCCCACATTGCTTCCTCACGTCATGCCTTCTTTACATCCATAGAAAGGCATCCAGAGAGCTATCTGAGTTGTCTTCCAAGATGGTGCAACTCACCGTCAAGGTGGTCTTGTCAAGCTTTCTAGCACAGGCGCAGGAAAACCTCCTAAAACGTTGCAGTTTTCCCAATGGCCACTAGAGGGTAGTCAACTGCAAACACTTCGAAACTCCCTGCCTCCTCTTGCTGCTAAGCCCAATTAGCTTCTGGTCTAGGGTCAATAGCGATCTAGAGCAGGGCTTCTAGACCTTTTTAGTCATGGCAGTCTCATGAAGCCTGCACACCTCTTCTCGGAGTAATGATTTAAATGTCCAAACTAAAATTGGAAAATTACAAAGGACACCAATTATACTGAAACACAGCGTTATATGTGTGCATGTATAAAATATGTATATATAATATATGTAGATACACATGTTTATATATCATATATATACAAAACACATAAGAATATACAGAGAGATGTTTCTCATGAGGCCTATGCACCTCTTCTCAGAATGATTTAAATGAACAAACTAAAATAATAAAATTACAAAAGAAACCAGTTATATTCAAATACAGTTTTATATATACACATACATATTAGACAGATAGATAGACAAATAGATCGACTGATAGATGGATGAATGGACAGATAGATAGATAGATAGACAGACAGACAGATGGGTAGATGGATGGATGGATAGATGGATAGATAGATAGATAGATAGATAGATAGATAGATGATAGATAGCTGGATAGTTGGATGGATGGATGGATGGATGGGTGGATAGATAGATAGATAGATAGATAGATAGATAGATAGATAGATAGATAGATGAATGGACAGTAAATAGAAAAATTTGATAGACCTCAGTTTAAGAAATCATGATTTGGGGATAATATGAAAAATAGTTTAGAATTATTTTTCAAAGCATATCCTTTTTCACTTGTTTATTTGGGTATATGTTTTGAGGTTTTAGTTTTATAAGATTATTTACTTACAAAAATGAATAATTTAGAAATATGTTTTGTGTGATAATACATGTACAACCCAGATCAAATTGCTTGCCAGCTCCAAGAGGGGGGAGGGAAGGGAGGGAGGAAGACAATTTGGATCATATAATTTTGGAAAAGTTGTGTGGAAATTTGTTATTAAATGTAACTGGTAAAAATTAGTAAATAGATAAAATTTTGAAGAAAGAATTCTTTTTCAAAAATAGGAAACTCTAAACTAGATGCATCAAACATGCTGTCCACAACACTATAAAGTGAGAACTGATGCAGATTGCAATTGGAAAATATTTAACAAAATAAATAAAAGTATAATAAAACATAGATAATGTTACATTTTAAAACTGAGTCAAGAGTTTTTCGGGTTAAGATGGTGGGAGAGTAAAAAGCAGCTGCTTAAACTTTCCTAACCCACACATACAGGACTCCTCAAGAGGACATAAAAACAAATCCAGACGAATGAAGGGACCCCCACAACAGGGTGCAGCATTGACAGTACGTGGAATCGGGGCATTTCATTGCTATAAAGGGGTGAAATAGCTCTCACTAAAAAACGAACTGAGCAACCCCCTCCACCCCACACCACCTACAGGACCAAAGTCAGCACACAAGAGTTAGAGCAAGTTTGGGGCATCCATTAAGTTCTTGGCAGCTCACCAGAGTCTGCTCCTGTGAGCAGCAAGACATAAGACCCCAAAAGGCTAAAGAACCAGACTTTTGAACACAGACCTTGAGCTCAGGCACGGACACAGGCACAGACACAGACGCGGATTCAGGCACAGACGCAGATCCTGAACCCAGGGAAGGGCCTTGGATGGAGACGCAGTGAAGAGGGGTACATGACTGTGGAAGCAGTGCCCTGAGACTGTTAAAGGAGCTTCAGGCAGAGGAACAAGCAAGGTGACCACCAGGTGGCTTGACCCTGAGAACAACTAGACCTGAGACCTCAGGAGCCTAAAGAGTGCAGACAGACCCTGGGCATGAAGATAAAGCTGAGAGGGCGCTGGGCTAACAATGGCAAGCCAGACACAAGAATCCCAGAAGAGAAAGATCAAGAAGAAATCTTTAACACTCGATAACTTTTACACAGAAAAAATCCAGACAACAGAGCAAACAGCAGAGGAGAACAAACAAGTAATCATATCCAAACCTTCCCCAAAAAATGAAAACTGGTCACAAGCTCTTGAAGAGTTAAAATCTGAGATTATGAGAAAGATGGAAGAGATCTGGCAAGAAAATAACAGTTTAAAAGGCAGAATTTCGCAATTGGAAAGTGAGGCTCAGAAATAAAATGAATTGATAAGCAAATTGAAGACCAGAAATGACCAGCTGGAAGCCTTGAAGAACCAAACAGACCAAATTGAAAAGGAAAACCAAAATATTATACCCGAAAATCAGTCTCTAAAGGCTAGAATTGGGCAATTAGAAGCCAATGATCTCTCAAGACAGCAGGAACAAATAAAGCAAAGTCAAAAGACTGATAAAATAGAAGGAAACATAAAATATCTCAATGAGAAACTGACAGATCAAGAAAACAGGTCTAGAAGAGACAATTTGAGAATCATTGGTCTTCCTGAAAAAGCAGAAATTAATAGAAATTTGGACTCCATACTAGAAGAAATTATTCAGCAAAACTGCCCTGAAGTTCTACAACAAGAGGGCAATATAGACATTGAAAGGATCCATAGATCACCCTCTACACTAGACCCTGAAAAGACAACCCCCAGGAATATAATAGCCAAATTCAAAAGCTTCCAAGTAAAAGAAAAAATATTACAAGAAGCCAGAAAGAGACAATTCAGATATCAAGGAGCACCAATCAGGATCACACAGGATCTGGCAGCCTCCACACTAAAAGACCGCAAGGCTTGGAATATGATATTCAGAAAGGCAAGAGAACTGGGTCTACAACCAAGGATCACCTACCCATCAAAACTGACCATGTACTTCCAGGGGAAAGTTTGAGCATTCAACAAGATAGAAGATTTCCAAGTATTTGCACAGAAAAGAGCAGGACTAAATGGAAAGTTCAATATCCAAACACAAAAACCAAGAGAAACATGAAAAGGTAAATAAGAAACAGAGGGGAAAGAAAGAAAACTCTTTTGTTTAAATTTGCCTCTTTAAGGGCTTTAATAAGATCAAATTATTTGTATTCCTATATGGAGAAATGTTAGATGTAATCTTCAAAAACTGTATTCACTATTATAGTAATTAGAAGAATTATTCACAGGGAGAGGTTGGAGCACTAAATGGTCTAAGATGGGGAGGGGGGAAGGGGGGTGAATAGTAGATGGCACCAAGAGAAACTTGAATGAATAAGAAAAATAGGATATTCTATACCACACAAAGAGAGCATGGGAAGGGGAGGGGATCAATACTATTATAAAAAGGAGAGGAAGAGAGCATTAAGAGGTAATATTTAAACCTTACCCTCAGCAGAATTAACCCTGAGAGGGAAGAGTAGCTATATCCATTGGGATATAGAATTCTATCTAACCCTACTGAGAAAGTCAGAAGGGATTAACCAAGGGGAGCAGGAGAGTGGGGAGGTCAAAAAAGGGAGGGGAGGAGAGGGGGGAGGGAATTCATTAGGCCTTAAAAAAATGAGTCAACATGCAGCCCTGAGAGATCTTTATGTAAGGATTAGTGGTCCCTGCTTCTATTTGAGTTTGACACCACTGCTTTACAGAGCAGTATGGTACAGAGATTAGAGCTCTGGCCTTGAAACCAGGAAGACCTGGGCTGTGTTCCACCTATGACATACAAGCTGGGAAATCCTGGCAAGTTACTTAACCTTTCAGGGCTCTAGGCAATTTTTTCTGAGAAAAAGTTGGGCAGAAAAGTGCTGATGAGGGAGTTCCCTACACCAACAATAATTCCTATCCTCTTATAAATACCTATGGGGCAGGGAGCAGGTAGGTGGCTCAGTGGATTGAGAGTCAGGTCCAGTGACAAGACATTCTGGGTTCTAATCTGACCTCAAATACTTCCTAACAGTGTGACCCTGAGCAAGTCACTTAATCCCCATTGCCTAGTCCTTACTGCTTTTCATGCTGTGGAATTGATGCCTAATATCTAAGAGAAAAAGTGAGGGTTTAAAAAAAAGAAAAGAAAAACGAAAACAAGTGGGTCTTCTCTCATTACCACATACAATTTTCCCCCCCAATTCTGGTGGATAATTTTCCACAGTCACAGAACCCAGGCAATCAACATTCTATAGCCGCAAACTCTATTAGGCACAGTGAAAATAATAGGGAAAATAATCAATCAGTCCCGTGTGAAGCATCTAACCAATTATCTCCTAAAAATCTTCACTTCTTTTTGTAGAATTTTTGGAAAAAGTCACAAGGTACCAGGTGCTACAGAGAAGGAAGAAGGAACAAGAGGGAAAAGATATGCATATTTGTTTGTTGTTCATTTGTATTCAACTTTTTATGACTCCATTTGGAGTTTTCTTGGTAAAGACCCTGGAATGGTTTGCCATTTCCTTCTCCAGTTTATTTTACAGATGAGGAACCTGAGGCAACCAGGGGGAAGTGACTTGCCCAGAGTCACAAAGCTAGTAAGTGTCTGAGGCTGGATTTTAACTCGGGTCTTCCTGACTCCTGGCTCTATCCATTGAGCCACTCTTTGTGCTAAGATAGCAACATTTTAATTACTCTTTGATTTTATCCATTTGGGTACTCTCTCCCAACCTATCTATCTATGTCTTGATCTTACATGATTCTTGTTCTTCTACTTATCTTCTCTAGATAATATGCTCAGAACCCAGAATCCTTCATTTTTTAACATTTCACTGGTAAATTTCACAGTATCGATGCAATATTCAGGCTCTCTTCCCTTTCAATTTGTGAAAAGTCCTTACATTTTTGTAATAATATCTTTTTTTATCCTTACCTTCTGTCTTAGTATCAGTTCAAAGACAGAAGAGTGGTAAGGGCTAGGAAATTGGCATTAAGTGACTTGTCCAGGATTCCACAGCTAGTAAGTATTTGAGGCTGATTGGAACTCAGTTCTTCTTAACTCCAGGACTGGGGTACCACTGTGGAATGTAAGTTCCTGAATAGTAGGAACTAGTTTTTAAATTTGGCTTTTCTTTATATCTCTAGCACTTAATCTGGTACATAACAGGTATTTATTTAATAAATGCTTCTTGATGGGAATATATATTCTTCATTTATTAATTTTTACCATGTAGATTGCCAATTATCTTTTTTTAGTTATTTTTTAGTTGTTTTTTTTTAGTTAGTTCTCATTCAGGAAGTTCTACATTGTTCTAAGGCCTGACAAAATCCATACATATCATTACCAGAGGCAGCAGAGCTTAGTTGGACTTGAAATCAAGAGAACCTGGGTTCAAATTCCACTTTAGACACTATGTGATCCTTGACAAGTCATTTAACCTATCTATGCCTCAGTTTCCTCATCTGCAAAAAGAGGTTTGGTCTTCATGGCCTCTATGGTCCCTTCCAAATCTAAGTTTATGATCTAGCAGCAATAAAATCTGAATGACCTCAAAATACACGTGGACTCAACACAGGATATCCTCCCAGCACTGCCAAGTAAAACAAAGCATATGTCTGTCTCCCTGCTTTATTACTCAGTTGGACTGATAAGCAGGACCATCGAGCACAGTTATCTCCATCTACCAGGAAATTTTGTGCACACATTAGAGGTGAAATAAGTCTGTATTTTGTTATACTACGCCAAATGCTTTGGGTTTTATTTTTTAACACACACAAAAAAATTGTATTCTATACCCCCTTTTACTGAGAAATAATGTGAAGATGGGCTATGCAATAGAAAATTATCTGGGAAGTCTGTTCCTTGCTCATATCTTCATCTAAGATCAACTCAATAGGAGCATAGAACATCTTCATAAAGATTTCACAGCAATGAGAAAGGAGGCATTGAGTCTGTTGTCTTAGGTCTTCCTTATTTGCCTTTGGGAGGAGGGGGTAGTTAATAATTACATCTGGGATTTTAAAAAAAAGTTCTTTGCTTAAGCTGTAGAAAGAAAAAATGGGCATTCTTGGGGGAGAATCAGTTCTACTCCATCCAAGAGATGATATGTATGGTCATTCTTTGGGGATGTTGGAGAAGGAATTCTTGGTTAAGTACTTAATGAAGTCCTTTCCAAATCTGGGATTCTACAGTTTGTTAGGTGTCTGCTATATACTCAGTAAATTAAGCCATGCTAAACTATTATATCACCTTTTTAAAAAACCTTTACCTTCTGTCTTAGAATCAACAGTATCAGATCCAAGGTGGAAGAATAATAAGCCTAGACAATTAGGGTTAAGTGACTTGCCCAGGGACACACACTTAAGAAGTGTCTGAGGCCAGATTTGAACCTAGGGTCTCCCAACTCCAGGTCTAGTTTTCTGTCCTTTTTCTATCCTAGTTTTCAATCCATTTTAATCTATTTTTTTTTATCCATTTCTAGCCACCTAGTTGCTATTTTATTTTTAAAAATAACCTTAAATCACTATGTCCATTCTAATAATGACATCTTGGATTTAAAGCTAGATGGGACCTTAGACTAGGCCAGTGATGGTGAACATTTTAGAAATGGAGTGCCAGTCCCTGCCCCTATCTTATCCTCCAGACCCAGTGCCATGTCCCACCCCCCAACTCACCCTCTGCTTACTTACCCTAGACAGGGGAGGGAGGAAACACTCCCATTGGCTGCTGGGCAGAGGGGTGGGGGAAGAGAGAAATGTCTTCAGGAACATCTCCAGCCTGAGTCTTTCTGGCTTTTTACTAAGGAACTCTGGTGGTCAATGGCAGGCATACTCTGCATGCCCTTTTCTGCATGCGTGCTATAGGTTTGCCTTCACGGGACTAGGTAATTTTTTTTCTTTAATGACAAAGTGAAATGAAAAGGGAATAAGAACTTATTAAGCCCTGCAATATTTTGCAAATAATATCTCATTTAATCCTTACAATAACTCTTCAAAGGGGGGTGCTATTATAATCTCCATTTTACAATTGAGGAAACTGAGGCAAACAAGTTAAGTGACTTGCCCTAGTTTGCCCTCTAAATTTCTCTGAAGTTTCTTTGTATCCCTAGAATTAATCCGAGCCCATTTATTGACCAAGGTCTTTCTTTTTCTTTTTTCATTTGATTCTTGAAATCTTACTTCTTCCGTAAATTCTTCTTGGACTAATAAGAAAAAAAATACTTTTCCTGAATCTCATTTTATCTAAATGTAAAATCATCAGGGAAGGAGGTAGGGTGCAGTTAGGTGGTGCAGTAGAGAGAGTGCTGGGTTTTGAGTCAGGAAGACTCCTCTACCTGAGTTCAAATCCAGCCTCATATTCATCTTGCTATGTGACCCTAGACAAGCCACTTAGCTCAGTTTGAGAAGGAAACAGCAGACCACTCCAATATCTTTGCCAAGAAAACTTCAGATAGCTTATTAGCTGTGTGACCCTGGGCAGGTCACTTCACCCTGTTTGTCTCAGTTTCACATTGCCAGAGAAGAAAATGGAAAACAACTCCAGTATCTCTGCCAAGAAAACTTCAAGTAACTTATTAGCTGTGTGACTCTGGGCAAGTCATTTCACCCTGTTTGCCTCTGTTTCTTCTTCTGTAAAACGAACTGGAGAAGGAAATGGTGAACCACTCCAGTTTTCTTTGCTAAGAAAATCCCAAATAAAGTCATGGAGAGTCAGACATGAATGAAAAAAATGACTGAACAACAAAATTATCTGGAAGAGCCCCATCTCATTTCCCTATAAATGCCCTCATTTAATTTTTAATATTTTTATGTATAATTATATTACACATACTTATATTGTCTATATTAGACATCTCAATTATCCTGTTTTTCCATTTTTTGTATGTTTTCTCTGTGTGTATATGTTCTTTCTAATTGTCAGTATGTGTGTGCCATTTAAAAAAATGTTTTTTCCACTTACATGTAAAAACCATTTTTAGGGGCAGCTCAGTGGCTCAGTAGTTAGAAAGCCAGGTCTGGAGTCAGAAGGACCTAAGTTCAAATGTGACTTCAGATACTTCCTAACTGTGTGACTTTGGACACTTACTTAACCTCAATTTCCTAGCCCTTCTTCCCTGGAACTGATACTTATATCTGTTCTAAGACAAAAGATAAGAATTTTTTAAAAGAAAAAAAAAACACCACAATTTTTGTCACTTGTTTTTGAATGTTTTGAGTTCCACATTCTCTCCCTCCCTCTCCTCCGCTCTCACTGAGAAGGCAAGCGTTTTGATTCAGGTTATACATGTGCAGTCATGCAAAATATACTTCCATATTAGTCATATTGTGAAAGAAATGTGTGCATAGTGTGTGTGTGTGTGTGTGTGTGTGTGTGTCCGTGTGCTCCTTGACCTAGTTCTCAAGGTTCTAAAGGCTAAGACTCTTAGTGCATTTTAAAGAGTGCCACAGGTAAACAAGTGCAAGGGCTACTGGGCATAATGCCTCCTCAGTGCTTCTGCAGCCCTGACTTTTAGTGGCGCTCTGATCTCACTCTTAGAAGACCTGGGGCTCAGCTGGGAAACAGAGAAAGTAGCCCAGAGGTCAGGGACAGACCAGTACCAAAGCAACAGAAACTAGACACAAACACTCAAAAGGGAGGCAGATATGGCTAAAATGTGTCTGTTCATAAACCAAAAGCCATAATTCCCAAATCATCGTCCAACGTGTTATCTTTGTAGACTGCTGCCTCTGTGGCTTGGCTCCTCTTAGAATGAGGTTTAATTTTTCTCATCAATAATACTATTAGAAAACAGAAAGCAACCCAATTTAATTCAGCACATATTTATTTGAATATCTACCATTTGCTAAGTGGCTCAGTGGACAGGGCACCAGGCTTGGAGTTAGGAAGAGCTGAGTATGAATATGATCTAAAATACCTGCTAGGTGTGCGACCGTGGGCAAGTCACTCAACTTCTGTTTGCCATAATCCACTGGAGAAGGAAAGGGCAAACCACTCCTGGATCTTTGCCAAGAAAACCTCATGGGCAGTAATGGCGTGCTATGGTCCATGGGCTCATGAAGAGTCAGACGTGACCAAGCAACTATTTGCTAGCAATAGCTGGTATTGCAAAAGATCCTCAAAGAGGTTACAGTCTAGTAGAGAGATAAGGCATCTCTATGAGTAAGTCTGGTACAAAGGAAAAAAAAGTTATGCCCCATGTTGCCCTGCCAGACAAGCCAATCAGTACAGGTATGAGTCACTGGGTGCAGATAATGACTACACGGGAGAGACTTTAGGTTACAGAGTGGGGGGGGGGGAGGATTCTAGATGTATTTAGAAATAAGTATCAACCAGCAGCTTTTTGGCTAGTGAGTACAGTTCACTTCAGGGACTGGACTGGTACCCAAAGAGGTGAGAAGGAGGTGGGAGCAAGGGAAGAGAATTTATTAAGCACCTACTATGGACTTTACAAATATTATCTCATTTGATCCTCTTAAAAACCCTGGGAGGTAGGTGTGTTATTACCCTCTCTTTTACAGTTGGGAAAACCGAGGCAGACAAAAGTTAAATGACTTATTCAGGGTCACACAGCTAGTAAGTGTCTAAGGCTGATTTGTACTCAGATTTCCCTCTAGGTACACATCATCTTGGATGAAGGATGTTGGGAGGCTCAAATGGGATAATGTATTGCAAATCTTAAAGCGGTATACAGATGCCAGTTATAATCATCATCAATCCTTATTATTATTAGCCTTTAGTTGCCAGATCTCTAGGCTGATGCTGACTTTATTTCCTGAGCTTTCTATTGAACTCATGCTGAGTTTAAAAAAAAAAAAAGGATATGCCCACTCTTTTCAATTTAATTTGCATTGTTGATCCTTTTAAACAACTAGACAACCAAGAAAATGAAAAATCAAAATCAGGACCATCAAGCATAGTTATCTCCATCTACCAGGAAATTTTGTGCACACATTAGAGGTGAAATAAGTCTGTGTTTTGTTATACTGCACCAAATGCTTTGGGGTTGCTTTTTTTAACACACAAAAAAATTGTATTTTCTACCCCCTTTAACTGAGAAATAATGTGAAGACAGGCTATGCAATAGAAAATGATCTGGGAAGTCTGTCTGTTCCTTGCTCATATTTTCATCCAAGATCAACTCAAAAGGAACATTGAAAATCTTGTTTTTAGCAATGCCATTTCTGGGGTGTAAATGCTCACAATGTGAATTTAACAATGGACTCTCAAACAGTTTAGAGCTGCCTCTGTCCCTGCCCTGGACCCAAGATTCCCAATTTTTAGAGATATAGCAGATAGTCAACTAGGAATTTGCAATAGCATCTGAGACTATTGACCTAAGCACTGAGGGATTCCAAGGCCACCCTACAGAGAGAACTTTGTGCCCCTCAGGGGCTAGATGGAAAAGTACTGTACAGCTGGGGTTTTTTCCATGGAGACCAATTCCCACAGGATGGAGAATGACCCTGGCTGTTGTGGGCTTTATCACTGCTTCAAGATGAAATCCTCCCTAGCAGGCCATCTGCAAGAAGAGGGAGGCAGGAGCTCTGCACAAATGATACATTCCTGCTCTAAATTTCCTGGGAAAGCCAAGAACTGTGAGAAGCTAACTCCCAGGAAACAGGAATCTAAGCAGAAAGGCAAATTTCAAGACATAAAAGCAGACTGTAATAGGGCAGGCTCCTCTTAATGGGAGATCCACAGCTTGACTCAAGGGGCCCTAAGTGATTAGGTGAGGGAGCTACCATTCATTGGAGAAAAGGGTCCAGAATAGCAGAATCTCAGTAGACTTGCTATAAAACAAGAGATCGCAAGAAGTGGTAGAACTTCAAAAGGAAAAAAGGAAAGGGGGAGTCCCATGGAAAGAGGAGATAGAGCTGTTAGAGAGGTTCTATCTGGGTTAACTTGGATTTTTGGTTTTTTCTTTTAAAAAAGAAACTCTTTACATCTGTCTTCGAATCAATACTCAGTATCAGTTCCAAGGCAGAACACTAGTAAGGGCTAGTCAATTTGTGTTAAATGACTTGCCCAGGGTCACACAGCTAGGAAGTGTCAGGGGTCTATTTGAACCCAAGATTTCCCATCTCCAGTCTTGACTCTCTACCCATTGCATTACCCAACTGCCCTACTAGTGTTGTTTTTGAGGGACTCTGAACAGAGAATCAAACTTGGAGATTGAAGTTAGAAAAAAAATTTTTTTAATCATGAGTTGTTTTTTTGTAAATAAAATAAGTCAATAAACAAACAAATAAAACCCCAAAATGCATGCACACACATATACTTATAGGAAGGCAAAGAAAATATTAAAAAAAAATTCTCACCAGTACTTGGAATATTGTCTATTCAGCTCAGAACAAAAGATGCTATAAGAAGAGACCCAAGAGAGATGTGGCCTAATTGGGCCTCCATTTCAACTGGAACCTATGCCAATGGAGCCCGAGGGGTTTTGGAGGGGGGGCTTCAAAAGCTCTGGAGCTGAAAACACCCTGGCTTGTTGGCTAAACTCATCTTTTCTCTCCCTTTCAGGGCTGTCTCCTGCCAGCCGACTACTGCAGGCACCAAGGAACATATGTGGCACTTTGTATAATATTTCTTTTGATTCTTCTAAAATCCCTAATAAGGTCAGGTAGGCATCATCATTCTCATTTTACAAACGAGGAAAGTGAAGCTCAAAGACAATAACTTGTTCAGTATCATATAAATAATGAATAGTAGAGTCTGTGGATCAATAAGCATTTATTAAACACCTTCTGATGTGAGGCAAGGATATAAGCATTTTAATATGGTACCTACTAGGTGCAGGCACCAGGCACAGATTATCTTATTTGATCTTTACAACCACCCTAGGAGGAAGGTGCTATTATGATGACCATATTACAGTTGAGGAAATTGAGACAAAATAGTGGATAAATGACTTGCCCAGAGTCACACAGCTATTAAGTGGCTGAGGCTGGATTCAAATTCAAGCCTTCTTATCTTCCAGGACAACTAGAGTGCCAGGCCTGGAGTTGGGGAGACTCATTTTCCTGAGTTCAAATCTGGTGTCAGACCTTGCTAGTTATACCACCCTGGACAAGTCATGTCACCCTGGTTGCTTCAGTGTCCTCATCTGTAAAATGAGCTAGAGAAGGAAATGGGAAACCTCTCCAGTGTCTTTGCCAAGAAAACCCCAAATGGGGTCATGAAAAGTCCTACAGGGCTGAACCACGATGAATTTCTGGTCTTCCAGCTCAGGATTCTATCCACTGTCCCCAGCTGCCTCTAAGGAACACAAAGACAAGAATAAAGCCTTCCCTGACCTCCAGGGGATTGTATTCTATTGAGGAGACAATCATGTAGACTTATTGACATATACAAGATAAATACACAAGATAATTAAAAAAAAATAAGCCATCACCTTCCTTCTTGGAATCAATACCATCTACTAAGTCACTCACAGGCATCTCCTTTTCTCCATTCATACAATCACCGCTTGGGGTGTAGTCTAGCTCTTCCTGGTGAGGGAGAGAGTTCAGTTTTCAGGATCTGAATTTACATCTCAATCCACTCAGGGTTTGATTTATTATTTAGTTGATTGCCTAGACTTAGGAAAGTGATGGAAAAAATGTTAATGATGTAGATTAAAAAAAAACCCAACAACATCCCTTATCTTCCATCTTAGATTCAATATTGTATACTGGTTCCAAGACAGAAGAGTGGTAATAGGTAATGAAGGTTAAGTGATTTACCCAAGGTCACTCAGCTAGGAAGTGTCTGAGGTCTGTATAGTTAGAAAATCTTGTACCTTTGGACTTCATCTCCCAGCATCCCTTTCCCTTCATTTCCATGTTTACGTCTTCACGTGTTGTTTATAAGTTCTGTAACTCCTTCCCTCTCCCTCTCTTTTCCCGCATGCATGGCCAGGAGAAGCTGACTTTTTACTATAGCTTTTTAATGTTAGTTGTTATTAATAAATCTTATTAAATATAATACTTAGAATATTAGATATTAATTTTTAATCTCTACAGGTCACATTTGAACCCAACACCTCCCATCTCTAGAACTTGCTCTCCATCTATCCGTTGAGCCCCCAACTATCCTTCACAAGATAATTTTTGAGGGGGAAATGCACTAGTAGTTGGGGTACGGAGTAGGGGAAGAGGAGGCTCAGGACACAGCTAAAGGAGTAATGCTGATTCTTGAAAGAATCAAGGCAAAGGAGAGGAAGGAGGACACTCCAGGCATGCCAAATACAAAAGCCAAGAGATGGGAGATGATGTCACATAGAAGATGCAGTAAGAAAGCCACTAATATCTTGCCTATGGAGTACATGAAGGAGAATAATAGAAGGAAAGGAAGGAATATGTCTGGATTGTGAAGAATTTTAAATGCCAAATAGAGGAGCTTATACTGGTTCCAGAAAGTGATAAGGACCCACTGGTGTTTATTGAGTAGGAAAACGAGCTGGTCAGAATTATATTTGGGGAAAATTCACTTCAAGCAGCCCTGTGGAGGATGCTATGGAGCTGGGTGAAGGTTGAGGCTGAGCAATTTAGAGACTATTGATATAGATCAGGGAAGAGGGGATTAGTATTAGTTTGAACTAGGGCTGGTAAGTATTTAACAATTAGTTGGAGGGGGAAGCATATGTAGGACACACTTTTAAGTTTAATCTCCATTATTGGGGTAGGGAGGTGGCTCAGTGGATAAAGAGCCAGGTCTAGAGACAAGAGGTCTTGCATTCATTTCTGAACTCAGATACTTCTTAACTACATGTCCCTGGGCAAGTCACTAAACCTCCATTCCCTAGCCCTTACCAATCTTCTGCATTGGAATCAATACACAGTATTGAATCTAAGATGAAAGGCAAGGTTTTTATTAATTTAAATTATTTAACTTTATTTCCATTTAAATTATTATTGTTTTTTCCCCATCATTTTCCTAAGTCTAGGCAATCAGCTGAATAATAAATCAAATCTTGATTGGAGGTGGATTGAAATATAAAAGCAGATCCTGAAAATTGAACTTGCTCCCTCACTAGGAAGAGCTAGCTTTACCATACTCCAAGTGGTGATTGTAGGCATGGAGAAAAGGAGATCACTGGGAGTGATATTAGGAGAAAATGTGGCAACACTTTGGAATGTAGGATGAAAGAGAGTGAGGAGGCTAGAATGACATTGAGATCATCTGGCTGCTAGTTCAGTGATGAAATAAGAGATGGGGAAAGAGGAAGCATGGAAGGAGATAAAACTCAATCAAAAAATCAATAAACTTTTATTAAGCACCTACTATGTTCCAGGCACTGTTCTTGGGGAAACAAAAAGAGGCAAAAGATAGTCCTTACCATCAAGAAGTTTACAATCTAATGGAGGAGACAATGGTCAAACAACAGGATAAATAGGATAATTAATAGAAGGAAGGTACTGGAATTAAGAGGGATTAGGGAAGGCTTTCTGTAGAAGGTCGTATTTTACTACTGGGAAAACAATGGAGAAAGGCTGGGGTTTAGGAGTAGGTCATCTCAGCAATTCTTCAAGCTAAAATAATGGCATAATAGGAAGCCCTTAGAATGAGAACCTCTCTCTGGAATTAAGGTGAGAAAGGTCAAGAAGGATGAAAGAGAGCCCAGATTGGTGCTCCCCCTTGTTGCTAAATGTCTAAAAACTAAGAGGAAAAGTGAAAACTAAACTCATCTTTGAAGAACTAAGAGTCATTATGATTTTTCTTTTTAAACCGTTATCTTCTGGCTTGGATTCCATACCAAAGCAGAAGAGCTGCAAGGATTAGGCAATCAGGGTTAAGTGACTTGTTCAGGGTCACACAGTTAGGATTGTCAGAGGCCAGATTTGAAAACAGGGCCACCGGTCTGTGGACCTAGCTGTTTATCCACTGAACAACTTTTTCCCTCCTTCCAATCAATTAAATCAACACTGATTTAGTGACTGTCCTGGGCTAAACAAAAAGATACAAATAAAACTACATCCTTACCATGAAATAACTTACAAAATCACAGAATTTGAGAATCAGTCAATATGCCTTTATTCAGGCACTTTGTTAAAAGCTGGAGGTACAAAGAAAGAAAAAAGGCAGTTCCTGTTGAAAAGGAAGTCACAATCTAATAAGAGTTTCAGAGTAGTAGTTTAATGTTCAGAATTTTGATTCTCAAGCATAAAAAAATCAAACATAAAGCATCAACACCCCCCACTATTCCCTCACCTCCATGGAATCCTCATTCCTAGTAATTCTCAATACACTCCACTGGTGTGGAACGGACTGATAAAGAACTTGTGAAGGCCAATCAATCATTAGACGAGGCTGAAAAGGTAAGCTGAAGTCATATTGTTCAAGGGCTGACATTCAAAGATCAGGCCAAGGGGACTCTGAAGTTGTCTGACAGGTTGAGGAGGTTGAACAGTGGCCTGAGGACCAGAGATGTGCATAAGAAAGATTCATCTGTTAACCTTGTAAACGAATGACTGAACACAAGAGAGACTGAAGGAAGGAAGACAGTACAGAAGTCTGTTTGCAACAGTCCAAATCATAGGTAGTGAATCCAAGATGACTGAAAATTCTAGTCTTGGTGACTGAGAGAATGGTGGTACTATTAGCAGAAATAGGGAAGGCAGGCTTCGAAAAGTAGGATGATGAGTTCAGTTTGAGATATACCTTTGAGGTATTGGTGGGAAGGAAGGGAGAAAGGGATGGAAAGAAAAAAGGAAGGGAGGGAGGTTGGAAGAGAGGGAAGAAAGGAAAGAAGGAGGGAGTGGGGTAAAGAAGGAAGGAGGGAAAGGAGGGAAGTTGGGAAGGAAGGAAGGGAGATTGGAAGAGAGGGAAGAAATGATGGAAAGAGAGGAGGGAATAGGAAAGAAGGAAGGAGAGAAGTTGGGAAAGGAGGGAAGGAGATTGAATGAGAAGGAAGAAAGGAGAGAAGGAAAAAATGAAGGAAGGGAAGAAGGAACAGAGAGAGAGAAAGAGGGAATGGGGGAATGAAGGAAGAGAAGAAAGGAGAAGGGAACTTGGGAAGAAAGGAAGCAATGGAGGGAGAGAAGAAAGAGAGGAAGGTAGGGTAGCATAGTAAAGCCAAGGCCTTTTTAGGGTAGAAGAGACTTGGTTTGTAGGTAAAGAGAAAAGAGGCAACAGAGAGGAGGAGATTAAGAAGAGAAAAACTGCTGGAAGTGAGAGGGGATATAATTAAGGATATCCAAGGAAAGATTAGTTTTAAGCAAGGGAAAAGTAGGAAGAAGAGAAAAGAGAATGAATGAAGAGAGATGTCTTGAGGTCTTGAGGGAAACTGAAGGAAGTCATGTCAAAGATCTGGATCTCCTTAGTGAAAAAGGTGTTGAAGTCATCTCTTGGGAATATAAGGTCTGACTCTTGGAAATTAATATGGGACTATGACCAGAAAGTTACCAAAGTAGTTATGCCCATTGGTCTTACAACTAGACCTGTACCCTAGAGAAATCAAAGGAAAAAAAAGTATCTGTGTGCACAAAAATATTTATAGCTCTTTTTGTAATGACAAAACAACAATAAACAAAGAAAAAAACTCAACCCTGGAAATTAAGGAGATTGTTTGGGTAATGGCTGAATAAAATGTGGTATATGAATGTGATGTAATATTATTGTGCCATAAGAAAAGATGGATGAAATGGATGGTTTCAAGGGAAAACTGGGACAACCTTTACGAACTGATGTCCAGAAAGTGAACAAAAGGAGAATAATTTATGCAACAATAGCAACATCACAGAGAAAAACAACTTGGAAAGACTTTAAAACTAAAAAAATGAAGATAAAACCCACCATTTGCCTCCTGATAGGGAGGTGATGAACTTAAAATGCAGAAAAAGACATATATTTTTAGATATGACCATTGGGGGAATATGTTCTGTTGGGTTAATTTTTTTTTAAATTGCCCATGAGAAAGAGGAATGGGAGGGGCAGGTTAATATTAAAATTAATTTAAAATTAAATTTAAAATTAAAATAAATATTAAATTAATTAATTAAAATTTGAAAAAAATTTAAGTATGGAGGTAGGAAAGGAGTCAAGTGTTTTAAAGTTACTGGTAATGATTTATAGCAGCTGCTATGATGACCATGATGGGCAGTCTAATAGAGTAGAATATGAATTGGTTAGTGTGGTATGGTGGATAGAATGATGGGTGGAGGACCTAGTTCAAATCCTGCCTAGGGTTGAATAAGATGTATCCAAATCATTTTAAAGTGCTCTAAAAATGGCAGCTATTATTATTATTGTTGTTGTTATTATTATTATTATATGGGCTAGCCTATTAGGTCCCTTCTAACTCTAAAATCTTGTGTTTCTATAAATCAAAAGCTGGGCAAGTAACGGAAAGGAACTGGTTTAAGTTGAAGCTAAACACTTTGAAGAGACAACCCAATGAGCTCCTCTCTCTTTTGAAACATGAATATATACCCAAATTCCTTTGGCAAGTTTTGTTACTTTCTCCAACAATTCCCTCTAATAAACCCAAGAGGAGAAATGGAAGGTGGGGAGAAGAATTGCAGGGATTACCTAGAAATAAGGATTAGCAATATAGGAGCAGCAAAAGGGTAAAAGAAATAAAGAGCTTTAGGGAGGTGACAAAAACACTACTGAAGGGGCAGCTAGGCAGCTCAGTGGACACAACACTAGGCTTGGAGACAAGAGGGCTTGAGTTCAAATTTGATCAAGCTGTGTGACCCAGGGTAAGTCACTTAACCCCAATTGCCTAACCCTTATTGTTCTTCTGTTTTGGTACTGTATTAATTAGAAAATTTGTACCATCTCCCAGAATTCTTTCCCCATCCCAAAATTCCTTTCCCCTTTTCATTTACCTGTGTCTTTAAGTTATTATTTATATAGTTCTGTAATTTCCTCCCTCTCTGTTTTCCCCCTGCATGTGGACTGAGAAAGATGGCTTTTTACTCTTGCTTTTTATGTTAGTTATTATTAACAAACTTTATGAAAAATATAATAGTTATCGTACATTAATTTTAAGCTTTACAGTACTAAGGTATAAGTAAGGTAAGAGGTTTGATTTTTTTTTTTCAATCATTAGTGAAGATCTAGTATAGGAAGGGAAGGATGCTAGCCAAGCTTTGAACAGGTGACCTGGGAGCAGAGGTGGTGTGAAATGCCAAGAATAATAATAATACTGACAATTTATTATTATTATTCTACAGCCACTGAGCCTTCAGGCTAGTGATGCCTTCCCCTGAGCCTTGCTGAGCTCAAGCAGTGTTTATAGAGCAGTACCAGGGTGTCGGTAAATGTTCAACAATTGGCTGGGGCAGAGTGCCACCACCGAGGAGGAGAAAACATACCCACACACACGTTTGAGTTTAATGTGCATTCTTGACATTTTCTTAAGCCAAGACAATTGACAAAACAATAAATCAAGGCCAGATTCCTAGAAATTTCATATTTCCAAGGCAAAATGCTCCCACTGCTTTGACAAGCCTGTTAGAGCTGGCTCCAGCACACCCCTTACCAGGGAGACTAGAGATGGAGGGCTTACCACGTTGCTTTGAATAATCAGTCACTCAATAAATGATTATAAAGAACCTGCTGTGTGCCCAGCTCTGTGCAAGGAATTTATACCCCTTTTCCCTTGAAGTCTTTATTTATCAATTTAGATAACTGGGTGGTGCAACGCATGGAAGGTGGGGTCTGAATTCAGGAAGATCTGAATTAAAATTCAGCCTCAGACACTATAATTCCCTTAGTCTCTGCTTGCCTCAGTTTCCTCATCTATAAAATGGGGATAATAATGGCCCCTATCTCCCAGGGCAGTGATGAGGATCAAATGAGACAATAATTATAAAGCACTATTCAGCACTGTGCCTGGCACGTATTAAGAGCTTTATAAATGTTTGCTATTATTATTATTGTAAGAATCACTTTTCTTGAGGGCTGCCACAGGGAGCCACCAGGCGGCAGCAGTGCAGGCAGCAAAGTCACAGGTTTGCCCCGAGGCCCCAAATGAGAGAAGCCTCCCTAATGAGCCCTCCAGACTTTAATTACCAAAGAATACATCTCTTAATTAAAACTATTTGAACCACTAACATTTGAACAAATGAGAAACTAATTTTGCTTCCTCGTGATGACCTCGAGGCTCTCTAGAGGGAAGTTTCGTGCATGAATCTCGGAGAAGACCAGGCAGGCTCTCAGTGTTTTGGCCATTTGGGCAGGGGTCAGATAACTATGGGGCAGCTAGCCGGAGCAGAGGAGGGAACGCTCATCTTCCCGAGCTCAGACACTTACTAGCTACGCGACCCTGGGCAAGCCACTGAGCCCTGTTTGCCTCAGTTTCCTTATCTGTAAAATGAACCAGACAAGGAAATGCTAAACCACTTTAGTATCTTTGCCAAGAAAACTCCAAATAAGTTCAGGGAAAAAATCAGACACGGGTTGAACAATAGACGACGATGGGTTAGGACTGCTTAGGAAAAAATTCAAGAGGATATGGGGCTAGAGTCAGAACTGACCCTCTAAGAAGAACATCCATGGTCTTGGGACCATGTTTGCCTAATTGAGGATGAGAGGGAAAATCGATCTTTTCCCTCTCTGATTTGGGATGAGGTACTCGGGAAATTCCTGAGCCATTGTCATCATCCAGCCAAAAAAAGGGTTCTAGATCTGGAGAGATCAAATCCCCTACAGGCCACCTTATTCTAACACACTCTTCTTGCTCCTCAGGTCCTGCCATTGTCTCTATTTCACTTCCATCCCATCCAGCTTCTCAGATTCTAGAAGCTACTTCTTTAGTCTCTTGCTGTCAGCCCTTTGCAGCTGTCTCTCCCTTTCTCACCTTCTAACTCTTCTGTCCCCAACCCAGTGTCCCCATTGTCTCTCCCTCCATCCTCACTAGCCCTTCCTTATCTATTCCTCACTAACATTCATCCACATCCCTTTTCTCCCCCCTGAATCCTCATCCCTGTTCCTGTCCAGACCCAACCTCTGTGACTCCCCTTTCAAGAGTCAGTTTTTCTTCTTCCTCAAAGCCAGGGCTCACTGAAATGACTACTTCAATTGGCCACAGTCCACTTCCTGGTGGTCAAATTTCAGAGAAGCTTTCCAGCCTGATGGCAGGATTTAAAGTCCTTTCCAGATCAACTTCCCTATCAACCCACCTCACCAAAAAAAAAAAAAAAAAAAAATTCCCATTTCTTTTGTGTGCCTCTTTCAACCTTATAAATCCTTAGGACTGAGGCTGACCTAGATTCCATCCCCCTAGAAAGCACAGATCAAAGTCTAGATTCTATTCCCAATGATTACTGTATAGGATTATTGACCTAGGGCCAGAAAGAAATTTAGAGATCATCTATATAAAGAATTTTTTTTTTGTCCTGGACTCCAATGAATTCCTTCTCAGAATTTCTTTTTTTCTTTTTCTTTTTCTTTTTTTTTTTGTATTTTAAACCCTTAACTTCTGTGTATTGACTGATAGGTGGAAGAGTGGTAAGGGTAGGCAATGGGGGTCAAGTGACTTGCCCAGGGTCACACAGCTGGGAAGTGTCTGAGGCCGGATTTGAACCTAGGACCTCCCGTCTCTAGGCCCTTTTTCTTTTTTTTAACCCTTACTATGTATTGGTTCCAAGGCAGAAGAGTGGTAAGGGCTAGACAATAGGGGTTAAGTGACTTGTCCAGGGTCACACAGTTAGGAAGAATCTAAGGCCAGATTTGATTAGAATGATATTTCTTTTTTTTTTTCCCCCTAAAACTCTTACCTTCAATCTTAGAATCAAAACTGTGGTAAGGGCTAGGCAATGTGAGTCAAATGACTTGTCCAGAGTCACACATAGGAAGTGTCTGAGGACAGATTTTAATCCAGGACCTTTCATCTCTGGGCCTGGCTCTCAATCCACTGAACCACCCAGCTGCCCCCTAGAATATTTCTTTTTTTTTTTTAATTTGAAAATTTTTATTTAATTAATTAATTTAGAATATTTTTTGCGTGATTACATGATTCATGTTCTTTCCCTCCCCTCCTCCCACCCTCCTTCCATGGCCAACAAGCAATTCCACTGGATTTTACATGTGTCAATGATCAAGATCTATTTCCATATTATTAATATTTGCATTAGGGTGATCGCTTAGAGTCTATATCCCCATCAAACCATGTGATCAATTATATGTTTTTCTTCTCTGTTTCTATTTCCACAGTTCTTTCTCTGGATGTGGATAGTTTTCTTTCTCCCAAGTCCTTCAGAATTGTCCTGTATTATTGCATTGCTGCTAGTAGAGAAGTCCATTACATTGGATTGTGCCACAGTGTATCTGTCTCTGTGTACAATGTCCTCCTGGTTCTGTTCCTTTCACTCTGCATCAATTCCTAAAGATCGTTCCAGTTCACGTGGAATTCCTCCAGTTCATTATTCTTTTGAGCACAATAGTATTCCATTACCAATAGATACCACAATTTGTTCAGCCATTCCCCAATCAAAGGGCATCCCCTCATTTTCCAATTTTTTGCCACCACGAAGAGCGTGGCTATAGATGTTTTTGTGTAAGTCCTTTTCCTTATTACAGAATGATATTTCTAAATTCAGAAAATAAACTACTTAGAATTACAAAGGAAACTATTAATATAGAGACTTACAAGAAAGAACACTATCCACGTCCAGAGAAAGAACTGTGGGAGCAGAAAAGCAGAAGAAAAACATATAATTGATCACATGGTTTTGTGGGGATATGATTGGGGATATTGACTTTAAATGATCACTCTATTGCAAATAATAATAACATGAAAATAGGTTTTGAACAATGATACATGTAAAACCCAGTGGAATTGTTCATTGGCACTGGGAGGGGGGAGAGAAGAGGGAAGGGAAAGAGCATGAATCATTTAACCATGGAAAAAATATTCTAAATTAATTGATTAAGTAAATAAATGTTTAAAAAAGAAAAAAGCAATGTGGTTCTCAAAAGATTAAATACAAACAAAATTAAGTTCATGGACTTCATATTAAAGACCCCTAATCTACAGTCCCAATTTCCTCATTTTATAGATGAGGGAAATGAGGGTCCAAGAAATGACTGGCTTTCAGTCACCCAGGTAGAAAGTGACAGTGAGGATTTGAATTCTGGTCCTGTCACTCTAAGTTCCTCACTACACAATGCCATCTAATCAGAGATGCGATAAATGGTCCTTCTCTCTTCATGGATCTCAGGTCAGTATATTCAGGAATTTGAGGAAGATGACCTGCAATGTGAATGGATATGTGTGTATCTGGAGAAGATTGTGAAGCCTGCCTGAATTTGGCAAGTCTGCTGGTTTTGACACCCTCCCCTCCCTAGCCCACCCCAGTCTGGGCAGCCTTAACAGTTTCTTGCTCTTCAAAGTCAACCTGGACATTCTGATCAATCAGCTAGTATTTATTAAGCACCCACTATGTGCTAAGTGATAAAGATACAAAGAAAGGTAGGACAGTCCTGGTTCTAGAGGAATTCACAATCTATGTGAGATAACTCACAAACAACTCTGTACAAACAAAATATATAGAGGGTAACTGGAACATTGTCTCAGAGGAAAGGCTCTAGCACTAAGGGAAGAATTAGGCCCAGAATAATGCCACTACACAGCCTATATCCCAAAGAAATCAAAGAAAGAAGAAAATGATCCATTAAAAAATACAAGTACAAAAACAAAAATAAAAAACCCAGTATGAAAATATTTATAGCAGCTCTTTTCATGGTAGGTAAAAATTGGAAAGGAGGGGGCAGCTGGGTAGCTCAGTGGATTAAGAGCCAGGCCTAGAGGCAGGAATTCCTAGGTTGAAATCTGGTCTCAGATACTTCCCAGCTGTGTGACCCTGGGCAAGTCACTTAACCCTCATTGCCTAGCCCTCACTGCTCTTCTGCCTTGTGAACAATACACAGTATTGACTCCAAGACAGAAGGTAAGGGTTTAAAAAAAAAATTGGAAAGGTTTCTTATAGAAGGTGGGACTTTAGCTGAAGGAAGCTGGGGAAACCAGGAGGCAGAGATGAGGAAGGGGAGAGTCCCAGGCATGGGGGAATTGAGCCAGTGAAAATGCTGAGAGTCAGGAGTGTCTTGAGAAGCAGCAGCAAGGAGCTTAGTGTCACTGGATACAGAGAACATAGAAGGTTTAGTAAAGGGTAAGGTTTAGTAAAGGGTAAGTAAATGGGTAAGGATGGAGGCAGATTTATGGAGTCTCTTAAATGACAGAATTTTTTTTTTATTTGATCCTGGAGACAATAAGGGAACTATTGGAGTTTATTGAATGTGTGTGTGTGTGTGTGTGTGTGTGTGTGTGTGTGTGTGAGAGAGAGAGAGAGAGAGAGAGAGAGAGAGAGAGCCCGCGAGACAGACAGACAAACAAACCGACAGACAGACAAACAAACCGACAGACAGACACAGAGACGGAGAAAGAGAAAGACAGAGAGAGATAGACAGAGACAGACACAGAGACAGAGAAAGAGAAAGACAAAGAGACAGAGACAGAGAGTGAGGGAGAGAATCAGAGAGAGACGGATGGGGGGAGAGAGAATCATACCTACATTTTAGGAAGAGCATTTTCACAGGACAGACTGGAATGAGGAGGGACCACACCAACTATTGTATTAGTCTATATGTAAAATAATGTAAGTATACACCAAGGTAATGGCAGCATCAGAGGAGGGAAATGGGCATACATAAGAGAGGTTAAGAAGATAGGAATGACAATACTTGACAACTATTTGGATAAATGGTGTGACCAAGAAATAGAAGATTACACTTAGGTTGTGAGTCAGGGTGCCTGGGGAAGTGGCGGCACTCTGGACAGTAATAGAGAAATAGGGAAGAGGGGATGATGGTTGGGGTGAGGATAATGATGGGCATTCCAACTGCATCCCCATAATACCTGCCTTTGGTATCATATATTCACTGGTGAAAGAAGGGATCACCCATTCTAGAAAGCAACTTGGAATTATGCCCAGAACTATGCCACTACTTGGCCCCAAAGAAAAAGACTTAGAAAAGATTGTGGAAAAGAAATGAAAGAAAGAGGAAAATGATCCGCACAAAATACAAGTACAAAAACAAAAGCAAAACCCAGAACAAGAAATCTTTATAGTAACTCTTTTCATGGCAGGCAAAAATGGAAAACTAGGGAGATGTATTCCTATTGCGACACGGCTAAACCATTTGTGGTATGTGTGGTAAGAAATGAGGAAAGGGACAGGAAATTGAGGACACGTATGCCGAGGTGTGAGGAAAGTGAGCAAAACTAGAACAATCTATATACAATGTTAGAAACATTAAAGATTTTAGACCTCCAATCAATGTAAGACCACGCAATCAAAAGAATGAAGATGAAACTTACCTTCTGACAGAGAAGCGATGAACTCAAAAAGCAGTCACATATATTAATAAGGTGGGCTTTTTTTTGTCAGTCTATTTAGATATATATTGAGGGAATTTTTTGGTTCGTTTTAAAAAAATGCATTCGATAAGGGAAAGTGGGTGGGAGGGACAGATTAATTTAAAAATATTTTTTACCTGAAGAACAAAAAAAAATTTTCGATGCAGAAAAAAAAGGAGCAGCTTCTAGATTTCTCTCGAAATCTATAGGAATGAAATCTTCAACCCTCACCCAGTCTCTGACTCCACAGTGTTCTCCAGTTATGAGGGATCATTCTATTAGATTCTATCTCTTTAAAGCAGGAACTTCTAAATCCTCATTAGTCAAACCCATCTCTTGTTTTCATTGAAAATTCCCTCTCCCACCAGCATTTCCTGAGCCCACAATATAGCATAAAGGCTTCACAAACCCAAAACATTCCCAACCTCCACTCTTCCTCACATCCTGTTTTCCTTTATCTCCATTGTCCCTACAACCAACTGGCCCCATTGTCATTAAAAACACACACACACATACACAAAGTGCAGGGAAAGTTTAGAAGATGTGGAAACAAATAACGATTTACTTACTGTTTTGTTAAAGTTAATATAGATTTTAAAAAACTATAAATGACAGAAATTTACAGTATCAATATACTAACCTTTTAAATTCTTGTTCATGATTTTTGAAGTTTTGTGTTGGTTGGAAGTTATTTTGTTTATCATAAATAAGAAAGAAAATATTTGGTTGAACTCCAAATAAATGAGGTTAAGGGTTGCATTTGGAAACATGTAACTGGTGTTATATGATTCACAAAGAGAATTGCCAAGTGAATGTGATTAAAAAGATGGGGTTTCAGGGAATGGCTTGGTATCACTGAAAAAGCTGTAACATTGCTCTAGTGTAACTCGGTCCTCTCTTCCTTTAATTCAATTCAGGGCTCAATTCAGTTTGTCTACAGTGCCTATCCCAGAAAGATAAATGTACCAATGAGATAATGCTGGCCTGTCCATCAAGTTACATATCAGAATCTAAGCATTATGTATTTTTCTTCCATTTCATTTTTTAAAAAAATTCTTACATTCTGTTTTAGAATGGATACTGAGCATTGGTTGTAAGACAAAAGAGCCATAAGGGTTAGGCAATTGGGGCTAAGTGACCTGTCCAGGACCACACAGTTACCAATGTCTGAACCCATAACCTCCTGTCTCCAGACCTAGCACTCTATCCACTAAGGCACCTAGCTGCCCCCATTCATTTCATGTTTATACCACAATCTCAAAAAAACAAACAAACATAGGTAACCCAGAGGGCACTAGTGAAACATATCCTAGTGTCAACTATATTATCCCAACAAAGGCTTGCATGCAGGAATACATACACACATATGCATGTATATATACACAAATATATGCCACCCTACTTCACGATCATGCATGCAAACCACTGTTAGTATCTATGTGTATGTGTTTGTGAATGAAGGCAGGGTATAACATTAATAATTTTTCTTCTACAAAATCAATTCATCAATAAAAGTTCAACTATCAGAGCTATATAATACTTTGCATTATATTATATTTCTTTAGTCATTTCAATTTTTGTACTTAATTCATGGGAAATAATGGCATTTTTTCTAAATATGAATACATGTGCTTTATTGGATATTAGTCTTTAACAGAGTACCCCCCTTCTAATCTAAATATCTGAGAAAGGCTTAATAATTGACATTTAAAGAGCTTCAAAATGACTGCTTAGAAAATGTGATTTATTGAATCATATTTTTCTCTCTGGAGTTTATTAAAATTAATAATTTATCCATATTTCTTCTGAATTATTGGGAAAATATTTACCACATGGTGGTAGGGGTATTATGAGATAGTGCTGTATTTATGGGTTGATAAATATGCACATTGGTATTAGAATTTTTTTTATTTTTGCAATGGAAGAAGGTTCTCCTTTACCTGTCCACCAGGGCTTCAAACATCCACAAAGACAAGGCAAGGCAAGAAAACTTCCCTCCATGAAGAATATACCAATAAGGTCTTATGCTTGGACAAAGTAGGTTATGTTTAGGCAGAATGAACTTGGAAAAAATTGTGGGGGAGAAAGGAAGGGAAGGGAAGGGAAGGGAAGGGAAGGGAAGGGAAGAGGGAAGGGAAGGGAAGGGAAGAGGGAAGGGAAGGGAAGGGAAGAGGGAAGGGAAGGGAAGGGAAGGGAAGGGAGAAAATGAAGAGGGAAAAGAGAAAGCAAAAAAGAGAGAGGAGAAGAGGCTACATCCAGGATAAATAGAAAATGATTTAGAGAGGAAAGGCACAAGAATTAAAAGGAATTAGGAAAAGCTTCCTGAAAAAGATATGGTTTTAATTTGGTCTTAAAAGGAAGCCAGTAGGTGGAGATGAGGAGGAACAGCATTCCAGGCATGGAGGGCAGCCAGAAAAAAAGCCCTAAACCAAGAGATTTAGTATTTTGTTCAAAGAAAAGCAAGGAGGTCAACATCACTGAATGGAAGAGTGCATGGCTAGTAGAAAAGTATAAAAAGACTGGAAAATAGGAGGGGGGGCTAGATTATGAAGGGCTTTGTATGGCAAAGAGAAAATTTTGTATTTGAGCCTAAAGGTGACAGGGAGCCCCTGGAATCTGAGTATGGAGGTGATGTGGTCAATCCTGCACTTTAGAAAAGTTACTTTGGTGACTCAATAGAAAATAAATTGGAGTGGAGAGGGAGACTTTAGTCAGGCAAACCTGTGGGAGTTTATTGAGTAGGGGAATGCCTGCTATGTGTGTGACTAGATTAGGCCTGTGTTTTAAGAAAATCACATTAGTAGCTAAAAAGATAATGGATTGGAGTGGAAAGATACTTGAGGCAGGCAGACCCATCAATAACCATTGTATTGTAATAGTCCAGACATGATGAGGACCTGTACCAGAATGATGACAGTGTCAGAGGAGAGAAGGGGGTATATTCAAGAGATGCTACTTTTGAATTGATAGGCTTTTACAATATATATTGGATATAAGGAGTGAGAAATCAAGAGGAGTCAAGGATGACACCTGATTTCAAATCTGAGAAACTGGGAGGATGATATAGCCCTAATATCGCCCTAGACAGTAATAAAGAGACTGGGGAACTGGGCAAGGAGGATTTAGGAGTAAAGATAATGAGGTCAGTTTTGAAGATACTGAGTTTAATATGTCTATTGGACATCCAATTCTAGATGGTCAGAAAGGCAATTAGAAGTAAAAAATGGGAGATCAGCAGAGAGGCTGGGGCAGGAGAGATAGATTTGAGATTTGTCGTCATAAAAATGATGACTAAATCTAGGGGAACTGTAATAGGATTTTTTTTTCATTTCCTCTTATTAATTTTTATTATTTGGAGCTTAGGACCATTCCTTCTGCATCTTTTGGCTAACTGGATGCCTGTCTTCTGTTATATTAAGCTCACCTGACTAATTAATACTTGATGGTGGAATGTGAAAATTTATTTAGAACCTTAAATATTCCTTAAATAATAAGCCAGAGAAAGAATTTCAACCATCCCTGACTATTTGGCAATATGGACATCTCCTCTTCAATCAGCCTATTTGTGAATCCTCTAAATGTAGTTTAATCTGTAATGATTTAGTTTACCTATAGAATCTGTTTAGCTAGGTTGTTTATGCATTATTTAATATTTAATAATATGCATAATTTAATATAAATATTCATTTTTAACTAAGTTTGTTCAACTTTCATGACATTGAAGAAAGCATGAGATTATGAATCTATCTTTTCTTTAACCTTTATGGTCTAAGAGAAATATACAAGGTTGCAACATGTAAAGGAATTATTTCTCTATTACTCTAATACAGTGGTTCCCAAACTTTTTTGGCCTACCGCCCACTTTCCAGAAAAAAAATTACTTAGTGCCCCCTGTCACATACTATCACCACCCCCTTACAGTTATTCACTGCCCCCAAATGCATCTGTGGCCATCGCCGCTCCCCTGGATTGCTGCAGCACCCACCAGGGGACGGTGGCACCCACTTTGGGAATCACTGGTCTAATATAATTTTATCTACAAGAGGCCTTGTTAGAATCCTAATTTCTGTTCAGATTTATTGTTTTCTCTGAAGCCTGAACCTATGCTCATACATAATAAAACCCAAGTTTCTTTTTACTTCTCTAATTTCTGTGTTGTGTTAAATATATTTCAGCAGCAATTACCTACCACATGTATTCAAAGAGGAAATATTTCTCCCATAATGGAGCTGATGAGATCACCAACTAAAGTAGCATAGAAGGAGAAAAGAAGCAGGTCCAAGACAGAATTCAATGGAACATTTGTAGTACAAAGACACTATCTGAATGAGAATTTGGCAAAGGAAATTGAGAAGGAATAGTCATATATCTAAGAGGAGAAAAGGAAAGAGTAGTATCTCCAAAAGCTAGAGATAAGAGAATATCAAGGAGAAGAGAGTGATCCATAATGTTAGAGGCTACACAGAAGTTGAGGAGAATGGACATTAATCCAAAAGTCACTGGATTTGGCAATGAAGAGATCAACGGCAACTTTGGAGGGCAGTTTTAGTGGAATGATGAATGACATTAGAAGTAGAATTATAAGAGAGAGAGGAGACAAAGTGGAGATACGTATTGTAAGTGGGCTTTTCATGAGGTTTATCCACAAAAGGGTAAAAGAGGTGTAGAATAATAGCAAAGATAGAAGGGTCAAGGGAAGACTTCAAGTAGCACTAGTAGGTGCTTAACAAATATGTGTTAACTGAGTAGAAAGCATGTTAGAGTTGAAATCAGAAGACACAAGTTCAAATCCCAGCTTTGCTCATATCTACAAAATCTTAGACAAGTCATTTGAACTTTCTCAGTTTCCTCATCAGTAAAATGAAAGGATTGGATCAGATGACTTCTTGGGTCTTTTCCAACTCTATATCTATAATTCTTGTTAATCTCTCTTATTATTTATTTTGCTCTCATGTTTTAATTAATGTCTTTGCTATTGGATTGGTGACACTCTTGTGGTGAGATTTTGAGTGATATACTGAACAGAAGTTAAGGCTAAAAGTTTGTCTTAGTGACTCCCCAAGACAACTACTCTGAACTTCAGAAATGTAACTACAGGCTCCAGAACCAGAGTTATTAATATTTCTTTGAATCTACTTGTCTAGTATTAGATGGATCTGGGCCTAGATGAAGGATTACTTTGCTTATAGACCCATCAACTGTGATGTTGAAAACTTGTTGTATTCCCATAGAAAAGCTATATGAAAGCTCTGTTCTGTGCTCTTAAACCTTCATCTACCATCATTCTACCCACATTTAAATTTTTCTTCAAATTCAGTGTTTAAGGAATCATCCTTATTCAGCTAGGTGGTGTAAATGAATAGAGAGCCAGACTTCAAGTCAAAAAGATGAGTTCAAATCATATGTAAACCTAGGCAAATCACTTAACTTGTCTTAACCCTAGCTTCCTCATATATACAATGAGATTAATATTCATGGTGGTCAAAAACTGGAAACCAAAAGGTTGCTTACCAGTTGGAAATGTCCAAATAAACTGTAACATTTAGATGAGAAAATATTCTTGTGCCACAAGAAATGATGAAATGGACAATTTTAAAGGAAATTGGGAAAAATTTTAAGAACTGATGCTGAGCAAACTGAACAGAACTCGAAAGGAGCAGAGCCAGAAGAACATTGTACACAGAGGCTGATATACTGTGGTAAAATCGAATGTAATGGGCTTCTGTACCAGCAACAATGTAATGACCCAGGACAGCTCTGAAGGATTTATGGTAAAGAACGCTACCCACATTCAGAGGAAGGACTGCAGGAGAGGAAACATAGAAGATAAACAATTGCTTGAACGCATGGGTTGGGGCAGACATGATTGGGGATGTGGACTCGAAACTGCCACACCAATCCAACTATCAACAATTTGGAAATGGGTCTTGATTGATGACACATGTTACAGCCAGTGAAGGTGCGTGTTGGCCATGGGTGGGGGGAGAGTGGGGGGTGAAGGGGAAAGTAGGGGCATGAAGCATGTAAACATGTTAAAAATGAATATTAAAAATGTTTAAAAAAACACATGTGTAACAGAAGTTCAAAGTTTCATATAAAATCTTCTCTGTACTTTGGATATTGAAATGTTAAAAAAAACTGAACAGAACTAGAAGGACAATTTATAAAAATTGATAATGACAATATAATAATACTAACAACATAATAAATAACAATGTATAATGTAATAGTAACTTTACAGGAAAAAAACAACTTTGAAAAACTTTAGAACTCCAATCAACACAATGATAAACCACCAGTACTGAAGAATAAAAACAAAACATGCCACTTACTTCCTGTCAGAAAGAGCTGATGGATGAACTGAAGATGCAGAGAGGACATGAAAAATGTAGAAATTTATTTGTAGGTGTATAATTGGAAAATCAAAATCTTGAACCCCTGGACTACATCTCCCAGCATCCCTTTCCTCCTTCATCCCCACCTTGACTGCTTACATTGTTTGTATATAGTTGAGTGTAACTGCCTCTCACTCTCTCTTTTTCTGAGTGCAAGGCTGGGAAAGCAGGCTTTTTACTCTAGTTTTTATGTTAGTTATTATTAACAAATCTTATTAAATATAATACTTAGAATATTGAATATTACTTTTATTTCTCACATAGGTATGCATTGACAAAATTTAAAAATTATTTAATGGGGGCAATAGAAGGAGGGACAAATACTTGTACTTGAAAAAATCTTTTGAAAAATATACTACATAAAAGAGAAAAAATGCACATCTCTCTCTTCTTTGCAAAGATGTTATTATTATTCAGTTGTGTCCAACTCCTCAGGAGCCCATTTAGGGTTTTCTTGGCAGAAATACTAGAGTAGATTGCCATAATTTCTTCTTGCTCATTTTACAGATGAGAAAATTGAGGCACTTGTCTAGGGTCACACAGCTAAGTAAGTGTTTGAGGCTAGATTTGAATTTAGGAAGGTGAGTCTACCTCCCAATTTCACACAAAGAGTATGAAATATTGCATAAATAGTCAGACTGCCGATGCATTAGTTTTACTAATCAGTTTCTCCCCCCTTTTAAAAATTTCTTGAGGGACAGCTGGGTGGCTTGGTGGATTGAGAGCCAGTCCCAGAGACAAGAGGTCTTAGATTCAAATCTGACCTCAGACACTTCTTAGCTGTGTGACCCTAGGCAAGTCACTTAATCCCCATTGCCTCACCCTTACTGCTCTTCTGCCTTAGAACCAATACACAGTATTGATTCTAAGACAGAAGGTAAGAGTTAAAAAAAAATTCTTGGTCCCCAGGAATGCCTTTTTGGGGAGGGAAAGGAAAAGAGATATATTTGGAAATCATAATCATATTAAAAATAAAATCTATTAATAGAAATTATTTCAAGAAAACTAAAAAGGCATCGACAGCCCAGGCTGTTGTGAGGAACAAATCATATATGCAAAGTATTATGCCAGCTTTATAGTGCTTTGCAAATGCTAGCTATTCCTCGGGTTCTATGTCAGTTTAATGTTAAGTCAACGTCTCAAGTCTGTTTAATTCAACAAACATTTCTTGAGTCTTTTCCAGACTCTGGCTAAGAGCTGCTCCCCTCCCCAAAGCCACAAAGCAATTGGCCTCTGGCCATTGGCAGTTTCTCAGCTCCTACACCTCAAGGCCTTTTTCTATCACTTGTGTCAGTTTTAGATTTCAGTCCCCCATGGGGAGGGAGACATGGTGTTCTCAATATCTGTAAGTGTATCTTAAAGCAGTATTTTCCCATGCTCCCCTCCACCCCCGCCCCCTAATTTGGCAAGATACTTTCTAAATTTCTAGTTTGTTTGGTTTCTTTGGACAAACTTAGAGGAAGAGAAAATTCTCATGATGCTAAGACCAGGTACAGGATGGGGAGATGACCTTTCCACCTTCCCACTGTATTTAATACAGGCATTGATTGATTGATTGATTAGAGGATGATAACCGTTCAAAGAGGGAACTTTTGCGAAGTGTTTTTCACTGCAATGGTTCTCAAACTTTTGGAGTTCCAAATTCCTTTGCACTTTTAAAAAATAACCAAGATCAGGGCAGCCAGGTAGCCCAGTGGATAATGTCAGACCCAGAGGTGGGAGGATCTGGGTTCAAATCTGGTTTCAGACACTTCCTAGCTGTGTGACTTTGGGCAAGTCACTTAACCCCCATTACCTAGCCCTTACCCCCTCTTCTGCCATAGAACTGATAGATGTCAAGACAGAAAGTAAGAGTACAAAAAATGACACATCTCCTGGAAAGAGGTGTTTGTGTGTGTGTGTGTGTATGTGTGTGTGTGTGTGTGTGTGTGATATCAATTGATATTTGTTGTATTAGAAATTTAAATATCAATATTATATTTTCAAACCCAACCTTTTGTCTTAGTATCAGTTCCAAGACAGAAAAGGGGCAAGGGGAAAGCTAATGGGGTTAAGTGACTTGCCCAGTGTTATATACCTAGAAAGTATCTGAAATCAATTTTGAACCCAGGTCCTCCCAACTTCCAACTAGCATTCTATGCCCCATGTCTCAGTATTATTATGAAAATAATTTTGGCCTCATGGGCCTCCTGAAAGAGTCTTGAGGACCCCTAAAAGTCCCTAGACTTTGAGAACTGCTGCTTTAGATAAATATCAGATCTAGTCACACTCTGGGTGGTTTTACTTAACTTTTTTCCTTTTTCTCTGGAAGTAAGATGGTGCAGTGGAAAGAGTAAGTAAACTTGAAATCAGGAAAATCTGAGTTCAAATTCTACCTTAGTCTAGTCATTTAACCTCTCCCAGCCTCAGTTTCCTCATCTGTAAAAAGGGAATAATACTAGTACTCCCCCATTGTTGTGAAGATCAAATGAAATATGTAAAATCTTCACAAATCTTATAGTATTACATAAATGCTAGATGATATAATTATTACTAGTATACTATATTAATATCCTATGTCAAAAGAGAAGTTCCTTTTCCCTGAGTAAGGAGGATGAAGAGTATATTCAGAACTCATTGTGGTATAAAAAAAGGGATTGATCAAACTTTTAAAAAATAAAGCATTTTCAGAGAAGAGCCTAGAGTTTACTTCTTTTTGACAAGGAGTTCCAGAAGAGAAAATTATTTAGAAAAACACACATACACATACCACATATTGAAAGAAGAAGATCCACAGTAAATTCACTATTTTACAAACATTTCCTCACTTAAAAGAACAAAAAAATAGGACTCATCAAAACAGTTTATGCCAAATAAAAACTAGCCTGCAAAGATTTAAGTTGTAGTCTATCAAACAAAGAAGATAAATGAGAAGCATTTCTAAATCACTCTTAACCTTTCTGTTTGAAAAAATATATACATATATAAACTGAAGCAATTGTATAGACATATGTCTAATCTTCATCTCATGAGGAATCTGAGTTGCTATTATTACCCAGAAACTGAATGTTACCCAAAAGAGTTTATTCCTTAAAAAATACTCAACAGTGATAACTTAAAATTTTATTGTTTAAGGCAACTTTAGAAAAGCAAATGTTTCACTCCCATTTAGAAACAAGAATGTTTTCTCCA
The DNA here is from genome assembly GCF_016433145.1 of Gracilinanus agilis. Lineage (NCBI taxonomy): Eukaryota > Metazoa > Chordata > Mammalia > Didelphimorphia > Didelphidae > Gracilinanus > Gracilinanus agilis. The sequence continues at coordinate 259,085,193 of NC_058133.1, read as the reverse complement.
ATTGTCAACATTTTGTATCAAAAACATTGAAGTCAGATTTACTTTTATCTAAAGGTCTTTGCTACACATTACATGAATTATTATGGTGCTGTGAAATTCTAAAAACAGTTCTTTCCTTAAAGTTAGCACAAATTAATAATACTAATAAGAATCATCTAGGTGATCCAATGGATAGGGCACTTGGTCTAGAGTTCAGAAGACTTCAATTCAAATCAGGCCCCAGATACTTATTAAGTGACTGTACAAATCACTTAACCTTTATTTGCCTCAGTTTCCTCAACAGTAATGGAGATAATAAATATAATTGTAAAATGAGGATAAAAACTTTACCTATCTTCCTGGACCAAATGAGTTCGTATTTGTAAAAGCCAGTGCCTGAGATATTGTTCAATCTTTCAGTTGTGTCCAACTCTTCACAACGTCATTTAGGACCTCCTTGGCAAAGATACTGAAGTGTTATGTCATTTCCTTGTCCAGTTCATTTTACAGATGAGGAAACTGAGGCAAATAGGTTGAAGTGACTTACCCAGGGTCACACACAGAATCTTCTTGACTCTAGGCCCTATCCACAGTGCTGCCAAGCATAGTAAATGCTATATAAATGCTTATTCCCTTCTCTATTCCCCATCCACAACAAGATGCTAAAGCAAATGCATTATTAATTACATATTGGCAAAAGTCTCTATGTCAGCAAAAGAAATCAAATACAAAAATTTTGTTCAATTCATTCTTTTTTTTTTAAACCTTTACCATCTGTCTTAGTATCAATTCTAATCCAGAAGGCAGGCAAGGGCTAGGCAAACGGGATGAAGTGACTTGCACAGGATAGCTAGGAAGTGTCTGAGGATGGATTTGAATCCAGGTCCTCCCTATTCACAGTAAAGACAACCATATTATATATTATAAGGACAATCTAAATTTAGCACCTGGTGACTCTAGAGTAGGACTTGGAGTCAGGGAAGATCTGAGTTCAGATTCTACCTCACACTAGCTGTGGGCAGACACTTAAGTCAGCTTCAGTTTCTATGTCTCTAAAATAGAGGATGAAATAAATAAATAAATAAATATTTTTAAAGATGGGAGATGATAATAATAGCATGTCTCCTAAAGTTGTAAGGACAAAATAAGGCAAAATTTATAAAGTCTTTGTAAATCTTAAAGTGCTATGCGTATGATAATAATAATAATTATTATTAATTATGAGCCATCCTGGCTCTGTTGATGAGATCCAAACTTTAAATTTTACTTTAGATACTTACTAGCTTTGGGACCTTGGGTAAATCACTTAATCTCTCAATCTGTTTCCTTGGTAATAAATTGGATATAATACCAACTATAAAGGTATGAGAATCAAATGAAATAACTCTTTTTCAAACCTTAAAAGGCTACATAGAGGAAGCTGGGTGGCTCATGGAATAAAGATCCAGATCTAGAGATGGGATGTCTTGGGTTCAAATTTGGCCTCAGACACTTAGAGTAGCTGTGTGATCCTGGAAAAGTCACTAAACTCTCATTGCCTAGCCCTTACCACTCTTTTGTCTTATAATGATAGATGCCAAGACATCTTCACCCTTCTGGTAAGGGTTTAAAAAAAGATTACATCAATCCAAAATTTCAAGATGTTTGTTTACTGGGGTTGGTTTGGCTGCTCTTAATTTGCTGCTTCCCTTTGTGAAAAGTATTAAAATATTGAACCAAGTTCAGCCTTTTGTTCTTCCCAAGGTTTCAATTTCAAAAAAAAAAAAAAATCCATCAGCTTTGGGCAGTGCATGCACACCTACTCTGAAGAAAGACAGATTCCCCTCTCCCACCTCCAATCTCTAAAGATGGTCCTAATTCTTTGCCTAAACTGAAATCTTTGTAACATCCTCTCTCTCTCTCTCTCTCTCTCTCTCTCTCTTTCTCTCTCTCTCTCTTTCATGTATATATGTTTGTTGAATGAGATAGAGCACTAGTTCTGGAATCAGAAGACCAGGATTCAAATTCTTTCTCTAACATCTGCTATCTCCACTACAGCCCATCCTCCATTCAGCCACCAAAGTGATCTTCCTACCTTTCAGATCTGTCCATGTTACTCTCCTAATCAATAAATGTCAGTACTCTCTCTTACTTCCAGGATCAAAAACAAAATCCTCTGCCTACAAAAAAAGCCCTTCAAAATCTAACCTCTTTCTATGTTTTAAAGTTTTCTTATAACATTGTACACAGAGACTGATATATTATGGTAAAATCGAATGTAATGGACATCCGTACTAGCAGCAATGCAATGACCCAGGACAATTCGGAGGGATTTATGGAAAGGAACACTACCCACATTCAGAGGAAGAACTGCAGGAGTAGAAACACAGAAGAAAAACAACTGCGAGGACACTCGGGTTGATGAGAACATGATTGGGGATGTAGACCTGAAAAGACCACACCCATGTAACTATCAATAATGTGTAAATAAGTCTTGACTGACCACACCAGTGGCAATTCGAATTAGCTAGGGGGGGGGGGGTCTGAAGGGTAAAGTAAAAACATGACTTATGTAACCAGGGAAATTTTTTCTAAAAATAAAAAATTATTTAAAAAAAAAGTTTTCTTATGTGCTGAATCATCCAGCAACTTCATACAAAGAACCCCATGCCTGGAATGCTCTTTTCTCCTTGTCTTGACTTCCTGGCTTCCCTGGCTTCCTCTGAGACTCAGCTCAAATTCCCTCCTTCAGCAAGAGGCCTTTCCAGGACTCATGTCCCCACATCCCCCACATCCCCCTCTGCTATTATGAGCTCCCATACATCTTGTTTGCATATAGCTATTTGCCCAATTGTCTACATTTGAAGGAAGGGGTCATTTTTTTTTTTTTTTTGCCTTTCTTTGTACCCACAGCCCTTAGCATCCTGTGACCAGTATAGTGCATAGGAAGACTTCAATAAATGCATTTTGTTGGCAGAATGACTGTGTGACCTTAAGCAAAGCATTTAAATTCTCTGGGCCTTAGTTTCCTCACCTGTAAAAAGAGAGGGTGGGATTAGATCTAAGCCATTTCTAGTTCTAAACCTATTATCTTATTTTAAGAACTTAATTCACTCTTTAAAAGTTTTTAGATAGAAAAAACGTAATAAGCTGAACGAGACCTAAGGGCCGCTGGAAATGAAATTAAAACTCTCTTTGATTCTTTTATTTCAGAGCTTTTTCTTCAAAGACTGATGGGCTCTGGGGTTAGGGTTAGGTCTTATGGAGTAGATGGAAACTCAAGGCTTTGCCTATCTCTATAGGTGGCGTCTCATTTTTTCTTCTCCTCTACAGGAATTCCTTCCAAGTTTGAGAAGCTTTTAAAACTGCTTCAATAATTTTCTCCCTCAGGCACCTCCCCTCTCTAACTTACGACTAACCTTCACCAGGCCTGGGCATGTTGGCACAGCCTCTACCTCTGGGTACCCCACCACTTCTCAAGGTCAAGGCTAGTGAGCATTGGGTGTGCCACAGCATCAATTCCACTGGGGTAGGGTGGAGGGTAGCCTTGTCTGGAGTGCTGGAGAGGTATAGGGAAGGGAGGAGAAGAAAGATGGGGAGAGGGAAGAGGGGAAAAGAGAGAGAAAGGAGAGATGAAAAAAGAGAAAAAGAAAGAGGAGAGGTGGAAGGAGAAGAAAGAAGGTAAGAGAAGTCAGAGTATGAAAGAGAAGAGGGGAAAGAGGAAGGAGGAGGGGAAGGGGAAGAGAGGGAGAGAAGTGGGGAAGGAAGATGTAGGGAAGGAAGAGAGGGAGAGAGAGGAAAGAGGGAGGGGAAGGAAGGAAGAAGGGGAAAGAAGGAAAAGGGGAAGAGAAAGGGAGGGGGGAAGGAAAGGAAAGAATTTAAAGGGAAGGAAGGAGGAAGGAAGAAAGGGAGGAGGGACGAGAAGAAAGGAGGAAAGGAAGAGGAGGAGGGAGGGAAAGAAGAGAGGGAGAAAGAGGAAGGGAGAGGGGAAGGAAGGAGGAAGAGGGAGAAATGGAGGAGTGAGAGGGAGGAAGGTGGGGAAGACAGAGAGGCGAAGAGAGGAAAGATAGGGAAAAGAAAGAAAGGGGGAGAGGAATCCAAAGACCTGGAATCCCGCTCTGCTCCATTACCTCTCACAGTCAATCTCCACATGGCTATGGAATAAACCTTCCCCTCTACATTTACTTCCTCTGCTCCTTCCTTAACCAGTCACGATTTTGTCCCTTTATTCCTTCTACAACTTTTGAAAACAATGTACTTTAAACAAATGTCGGTTTTTGCCCAGTTAGGAAATTTTCTCCTTGGGAGAGTTATGAAAGTAGGAGAAAGGTTGCAAGCTCCTTCCGTTCTATGAGAGGTGTACCTTTGCACTGCCTCAGTATGAGTGTCCAAGGCCAAGTTCCTTCGGGAATCTCTATATGCCATCTCCCTTCTCAGTCTTGAGCCCTTGTTTAGAGCCATAGATCAGTTCAGGACACAATGCTGCAGTCTGCAGGGCAAAGTTCCTTCTATGTCAAGCTTGAATAAGGCAACACTGAAGTCGATTGTACAATGTCAGGGCTGAATAATAATAATGACAACAACGACAACAGCAAAAATAATTCCTAGCACTTATAAAGGTTTGCAAAGTGCTGCCTGTTATCCCATTTGATCGTCACAGTGACTCTGGGTGACAAGTGATATTATTTTATCCTCATTATAAAATCAAAAGAGATACAGAAGAGTTAAGTCAAGTCATTTGTCCAGGGTTACTCAGCTCCGTGTCTGAAGAGAGAATGAAACTGTCTCCAAGTCCAATGCTCCATCCACCATGCCTTCTAGGATCTAGTCTATTCTCCCAATTGTGCAGATGTAAAAAGGTTTAGAAATCATTTTTTCTTAAAAGTCATACAAACCAAGGAACAGCCCAGATGAGACAAGAGCTGGTTCTCCTGATGGCTCCTAATGAAGTGCAATCTATGCATAGCTTTCTAAGGTAAATAAATATAACATTGGCTATTATTATTGATCCACCACGGTGAAAGCTGGTGAACCCATTTGGTTGTGGGGGGGCATCAGCTTCGAGTGGGTGGTTATCTTGTGTTTTACAGCTACTGACACTTTTTGTCATTGAATATATATATATACACATATAAACACACACATATATAATATATACTATATATAGTATACACATATATATATCAATGTATCATATATTGTATATATGTGCTGTACACATGGGAGATATGTATATATATACATATATATGTGCATATATATGNGTGCAGATGTAAAAAGGTTTAGAAATCATTTTTTCTTAAAAGTCATACAAACCAAGGAACAGCCCAGATGAGACAAGAGCTGGTTCTCCTGATGGCTCCTAATGAAGTGCAATCTATGCATAGCTTTCTAAGGTAAATAAATATAACCTTGGCTATTATTATTGATCCACCACGGTGAAAGCTGGTGAACCCATTTGGTTGTGGGGGGGCATCAGCTTCGAGTGGGTGGTTATCTTGTGTTTTACAGCTACTGACACTTTTTGTCATTGAATATATATATATACACATATAAACACACACATATATAATATATACTATATATAGTATACACATATATATCAATGTATCATATATTGTATATATGTGCTGTACACATGGGAGATATATATATACATATATATGTATATATATATATAGTGTATATATAGGAAACATATTTAAAACAATAGAACAGGCCCCATACACAGGATATATATTAAACATAGGAGAACTATGTTTATTCAGCACGGTTACAAAATGGGAGTAGCTGAAAAAACCCCACCAAGAAATATATAATAAATAACAAAAGTTCTTAAGGGAAAAAATACAAATAAACTCTTAGCAGGTTGTAGCAAGATAAGGAGTTGTGGACCAGTCTAACCATTCTGGAGAACAATTTGGAACTTGGCCCAGAGGGCTATAAAATTGTACATTCCCTTTGCTCCAGCAATACCACTACTAGGTCTGTATCCCAAAGAGATCAAAGAAAAAGGAAAAGGACCTCTTTGTGCAAAAATATTTGCAGCTGCTCTTTTTGTGGCGGCAAAGAATTGGAAATTGAGGGGATGCCCATCCATTGCGGAATGGCTAAAGAAATGGTAGGATGTGATTGTGATGGAATACTAAAGTACAAGAAGAAATGATGAGCAGGTCGTTTGCAGGAAAACGTGGGAAGTCTTATGTGAAATGATGCAGAGTGAAATGAGTAGAACCAGGAGAACATCATGCACGGTAACAGCAATATTCTAAGGATGATCAACTGCAAAAGACTTCACAACTGATCAAGATAAATGATCCAAGACAATTCCAAAGGCCCCATGATGACAAATATTATCCACCTCCAGAAAGAGAACTGAGGAATTCTGAGTGAATGCAGATTGAAGCACACTTTTTAAACTTTATTTTTCTTGTTTGTATGGGCAAATGTTTTCTTTTGCAAAATGGCTAATATGGAAATATGTTTTGCCTGACTTTATACATGTATAATCAATACTATATTGCTTGCCTTCTCAAAGGGTGGGGAAAGGGCAGGAGCAGGAAAGAGAGAATTTGGAAGTCAAAATTGAAAAAAATCAATGTTAATATTTTACTTGTAATTGGGAAATTTTTAATTTAATAAATAAATTGTATACATGTGTGTATATATATATATATATATATATAAAATATAAAACATAAGAAGACTATAGCCCAAAAGGGGTTAGAATCTTATACTTTAGTAATCCCCTATCAAACTTTGCCCATGTCCTTTCCCACCCTTCATCAGATTTTCATAGACCTGCCATGCTGTGAATCTAACTTCTAACTTCAATTCAAATGATCCTGTGCTCAGGATATATAAAAATGACAGTATTTGTGGAACACTTTATATAGATTTCAGAGGTATCAAACTCCCAAGTGCTGCCAGATTGAAACAAAAATGTAATTGGGAAATGTTTAATAAAATAAATACAACATGACATCAATAATGTTCATTTGCTGTTTTCTAAGTCAGTATGTGGCCTGCAGAAATCCATTTCTATTTGAGTCTGATACCACTGCTTTCATTCATTTGACTTTCACAATCAGTTTAGGGGTTAGATCCTTCTAAATCAGGAAATAAAAAGCAGAGGTTAAGAGACTTGTTCTCAAGGTCACTCAACGACTGAATGTCAGAGGAAGGATTTAAATATGGGTCTTTCCAGGCCCCCCGTCTACTCTATCACACTGTCTCTCAAATACTATCCTGGAATTTAGGCAAAAGGAGGAGGACTTGGGCTTCATTCCCTCCACCATCACTCCCTTCTCTTATTTCTCTTTGGCCACTCTGGTTCTTTGCCTTATTTCTTATTTCTGCTGTAAGTCTTAATTTTGTCTTCTTGTTCAGTTGTGTCAGTCTCTGTGACTCCATTTATGACATCATTTGGGGTTTTCATGGCAGAGATACTGGAGTGGTTTTCCATTTCCTTCTCCAGCTCATTTTATAGATGAGGAAACTAAGGCAAACAGGGTGAAGTGACTTGTTCAGTGTCACACAGCTAGTGGTTACCATTTCCTTCTCCAGCTCATTTTCTAATTGAGGAAACTGAGGCAAATAAGGTTAAAAGACTTGACCAGCACAATAAAATGTAACAGACTTTGCTACTAACAGTAATGCAATGATCCAGAACAATCCAGAGGAACTTATGAGAAAGAACTCTATCCACATTCAAAGAAAGAACTGTGGGAGTAGAAACACAGAAGAAAAACATATGATTGATCACATGATTTGATGGGGATATGATTGAGATTTTGGCATTAAAAGATCACCCTATTACAACTATGAATAATATGGAAATAGGTTTTGAACAATGATACATATATAACCCAGTGGAACTGCTTGTCAGCTCCGGGAGGGGGGAGGGAAGACAGGTGGGAAAAATAATAAATTATATAACCATGGAAAAATATTCTAAATAAATAAATATTTTTGAATGACTTGCCCAGGGGCAACCAACTAGTAGTTTGCTTTTTCCTTCTCCAGCTCATTTTACAGATGAGAAAACTGAGGCAAACAGAGTGAAGTGACTTGCCCAGAGGCACATAACTAGTAAGTAACTGAGGTTGGATTTTTTCACCCCCTAGAAATCTCTGGGTCCCTACCCAGTTCTGACTAGCAATTTATAACTACCCCCAAAGTCAGCTCCTAGCCAAAGGTTTTCTAATTGCCCCCAAGAAGACCTGTGCACAAAGCTCAGCAGTTTCTAACTGCCCCTGTTCCCAGAAAGAGATAGTTCCAATAACACTTCTGCAACACTCCTTTCCTGCTTTTTGACTGATCTTTGTATCCAGACTTATACTCCCTTCTGTTTCCCACAACCATGCCGGATGAGAATCTCCTTCTCCCTGCCCTCCCTTCCATCCCTATCTGAACGAGGCAGAGGGTAATCCCAAACTGAAATTCCTCCACCTTGAATAAATGCTTCACTTTTTTTCCTGATGACCTACTTGGGTGAGTTTTTGTACAGTTTGGCAGTTTGAACTCAGGTTTTCCTGCCTACTGTGCCCCCAGCCTCATATTCCTTCAGCGTTCTGACTGAAGGCAGAACTTGAATTGCTGCCTCTCCAAATGCTCATTTTCACTGGCCTGCTCAGTGCAGGTACTCTTCACTTTTTTCTTCCTCCCAAGAATCTCTAAGCCTCTTCTTCTCTTAACCCCTGACAGTTAAAATAAAGAAAAAAATTAGCCTGAACATGGAAGAGGAAGAAGTGAGGTCAGCTCCCACTCAGACAAGCTCCAGAAGAAACCTCATGTCCCAGAAAGGGGTCTGCAAGGAAGAGGAAACAGCTTTTGCAAGGCCTTCTCTGTAGTGCCCACTACTTGGACAACAGATGAAGGAGACACCCTCCAGTTAGGAAATCTGGGAGCCAAAGGAGAAAGCCGTGAGGGACACAGAAACAATATCGGGGTAGGGGTAGACCGCACAGCCAGAAAGAGGAAAAGCAGAAAGAAGATTACAAGCATGGTACAAATCCAGTGTGATAGGATACTACAGCTAACTGGACATCTTCCAGAACTCTCTTTCTTCAGAGAAGCTAGAAAACTCTTAACTGGTGCTACAATGAGAAGCAAGCCATAAGCGGACCAGATACTCTGAAATGGATTTTGTCTAGAAAGAAAGAATTGGCTTTGATTCAACTCAGTAAGCCAGCTGAAAATATAGAAAAGACATAAAATCGATTGTGCCCTGAAGACTGTGTATTGGGGGAAAGGGGCAGTTGCTTTTTAGAAATAAATAAAAATAAAGTAAATAAAAAATATCATAGCCGTGGCTCTCAGAGCATGGGGTCCCCAAGACCCTGTCAAGCAAGGGGCCTTTGAGGTCAAAACTAATAAGATGCTATTTGCCTGTTAAACACTCCTTCCTTTTTCAATTACATATCTATGCGAGACTGAATTTTCTTTATATACTATAACCAAATTAACAATGCAGTAGCAGATATGAGAATCATGATGTCTTCTAGTAAATCAGAACTTATAAGAGATTAGAAAAAAATGCCACTCTTCTTCCTAAAGTTCTGTTGTTATGGAAATTATTTCCTGTTCAAAAAACATATTATTTATGTTAATAAGTAGTGATTGTTATTACATGTAATTGGCAATACATTTTTTTACAAAATCTAAACAAAAAATAAGTAGTGAGTTTATTACTGTTATTGTTGAATAAATTAAATATTTTAAAAACTTAGATTTTCTAATTGTTAGTCATCCTTCATTTTTTTCTGAAGAGGACTAATGACATCACAGAATGATATTTTGACTTACCTGAATTAAAGTGGGTTTATTAAATTAAATTAAATTAAAATCAAGCAAATACGACTTATCTAAAGTGGGTTTATTAAATTAAAGTCAAGTGAACTTGACTTACCTGGATTTAAGTGAGGCAGAGTTGCACAAAGTAATCAGTCTCATTCTTTCCTTTAGAGTCTTTATTCAAGTCCAGGGGCAAGATAAAAGTCAAGACCACTGGCAATGGCCTGGGTTGCAATGGACGATGTTGGCATCTTCCATGTCTCATCAAGCTGTAAGTGCTCTACAGGACCTGCTTCAGCCACCTTCATGGCCATTGGAGCAAATTGTTCTCATCGGCCCATTCTTCACATGCTTGAAGTAGAAGACATCCCTCTAACTCCCCAAAGTATCTGAGATGGTTTTACCAGGGTATGGCTACTGTGCATGCTGCAGCTTTTTGGAGCCACAGGTCAGAGCTGGGTAAAAGGTGGTCACAAAGATGGATGAGCTGCCTTGAAAAGGGCTTGACAAGCCCTCACACCAAAAGTGCTAGACCTCCCTGCACATTCTGTACAACCCAGATTTTCTAAAACACAAAATATTTTTTGGTATTTCAAAAATTATCTTTATTTTATTCCAATAACAAATTTATACTTAAGTTTTGCAAGGTTACACGATTCCTCTTGTCTCTCTCCCTTCTTCCCTCCTGTCTCCTGGAGTTGACAAGCCATTCCACTGTGTTATACATGTGTTATCACTCAAAACCTATTTCTATATTGTTCAATTTTATAAGTAAATAATCTTATAAAAGCAGAATCCCTATAATCATATACCCAAATAAACAAGTGATAAATCATATGTTTTTTTAAAAACATGGAAAATCTTGATAACTAAACTCAAATAAAAACTATTTGGGTTCATAAATAATTTTTAAGAGTATATGGTAGAGTGGACAGCTGGCTAGCTCAGTGGATTGAAAGTGAGACCCAGAGATGGGAGGTCCTGGGTTCAAATTGACCTCAGACACTTCTTAGCTGTGTAACCCTGGCCAAGTCACTAAAACCTCTTTTCCTAGCCCTTACTGCTCTTCTGCCTGAGAAGTGATACACAGTATTGGTTCTAAGCCCTACCGTAAGGGTTTTAAAAAAATAAAATAATTTTTAAAAAAAGAATATATAGTGGAGCAGTTGGGTAGCACAATGGATAAAGCACCAAGCCTGGAGTTGGAAGGATCTGGGTTTAAATCTGGCCTCAGACACCTGCTGGCTGTGTGATCCTGGGCAAATCGTTTTACTCCAATAGCCCTTACCATTTTTCTGTCTCAGAATTGACACTAGGACAGAAAGTAAGGGTTTATAATAAATAAAAAGCTATAAAGAGGTCCTGAGACCCAAAAATTTGACAATGGCTGATTTCTAACATAAATAAATAATGCGGGAGGAGGGGAGCACCACAAATTACCGGGGTGGGGGCGGGGACACTTTTTAGGAAGCGGCACTCAAGTTAGTCTCTAAGACAATTAAGGATCCCAAAAAGCAGAGGTGTAGGGTGATAGCTTATGGGGATCAAGCACCCTGGGGCAACCTGTGCAGAGACCCATCCAAAGACCGGAGATGGAATGCAATCTAAACTGGCTGAGCAAGTAGGCTGGTTTGGCTGGAACACAGAGAGTGAGACGAGAGTAATGTGAGATGAGCAGAAAGATAGGTTGGAGCCATATCAAAAAAGAGATAATATTCATAAAGTGCTTACTTAGCACAGAGCCTGGAACATAGTAGGAGCTTTCAAAAGGCTTGTTTCTTTCTCCCCTCTTCTCTCCCCCCGTGGAGAAGGGTTTTAAAATGCCAAATAGAAAAGTTTGCTTTTCGTCCTAGAGGCACCAGGGAACTACTGAAATTTCCTGAGAGAAGAAGAGTGACATGGACAGACTCTGTGTGATAAGAATATCAATTTAGCAGCTTTGTAAAGGATGGGTCGGAGCGGGGTGAGGGGGAGAGAAAAGCTGGAGACAGAGTAAACAATTTCCAGAGTCAAAGTTACTTTTAAAAAATCTGCTTAATTTAATAAGCATTTTCCAAGTATACAATGTGTTCAGGACACTGTGTTAGGCTGGAGGGAGACCACAGAGATTAGAAGAGACCTGGGTCCTGCTTCATGGCATAGCTAAACCATGCAGCGTTACAAAATAACTCTTTGTTCGTGATGAGAGATGACAAGCAAGTTAATTTTTTCCCATGTTTATTATTTGTTGGTTACATTAAAATTCCCAGGTATCTCTCTCCCCCTTCCCTTCCTTCACTAGAGAAGATATCACTTGACAAAAAATGTACACATATAAAAACTATGTCTTTTGTTTCTCTTCATTGGAGCAGTCACAAGTTATTCTTCCAACATTAATTCTGGAGCTGTATATAATGGTCTCTTGGCTCAAATGGTTTCACTTTTTATAATTTCACATAGATCTTTTACGTTTGTTTCAAAATTAACCAAGGAAGTTATACCTCCATGAATTTTTCTGTAGTACCCTAAGTGATATGTGTCTTTTTTCACAACATGATGAACATGGAAATTTATATGGTATGATAATGTGTATGCACTTATATCATATTACCTGCTGTTTGGGGGAAGAAAGGGGAGAGGGATGATGAGAATATGGATCTCAAAATGTTAGAAAACCATTATTAAAATTGTATCAACAGCAATGCAACAATCCAGGACAATTCTGAGGGATTTATGGTAAAGAACGCTACCCACATTCAGAGGAAGAACTGCAGGAGTGGAAACAGAAGAAAAGCAACTGCTTGAACACATAGGTTGAGGCGGACATGATTGGGGATGTAGACTTGAAACTACCACACCAAATCAACAATTTGGAAATAGGTCTTGATCAATGACACATGTTAAAACCAGTGGAAATGCGCATCGGTTGTGTGTGTGTGGGGGAGGTTGGGGGTGAAGGGGAAAGTAAGAACATGAATCATGTAACCATGTTAACTTTTCTAAAAAATAAAAATTATTTTAAAAAATTGTATCAACATGAAAAAAAAGAAATTGCAAAAAAGGAAACAAAAATGGAGAACTACATGAAATTAGAGAGTGAAACAAGCAAAACCAAGAGAACACTATATATAATAATAGAAATATTGTTTGAAGAACAACTGTGAATGTCCACCTCCAGAAAAAGAAGTTATAAATAAACATGCAAGGCATGTTATAAAAGGCATATATGCATCTATATCATTTGACTTTTTTTAAAAATAATCCTTTTTTTAGTTTTGGGAAGGGAGAGAGAGAAGAAAATACCTGGGAACTTTAATGTAATAAAAAAAAAAGAATTAATTTTAAAATAACTTGTTTTCCTGAGTGAAACTTTAAAAAAAACACTTTGCATGTATTTTATTTCATTGAATAATTTTTATTTATATTTATTTATTTGCTGTATTTTTAAATAAGATTTTATTTTTCCCCTATGACATGTAAAGAATTTTTTAAACATTCATTTAAAAACATTTTTGAGTTTCAAATTGTCTTCCTTCTTCCGATCCTTCCTCCCTCGCTCCCTCCCTACTCTCTGCCATCCCTAAGATGGTAAGCAATCTGATATAGATTTTACATGTGTAATCATGTAAAACATTCTTCTATGTTAGTAATATTATAGGAGAGATTTCAAATAAAAAAAAAAGAAGAAAATGTATCATAGTATGCTTCAGTCTGCATTCCTAAATGAAATTGAATCATTGTAAGTGGAGAAGGAACCAAATGTTTGTGGAACAAAAGGTAACTAAGAAAATTTCTGAACATTAATAATTTCTGATCTCATAAGCTTTTTTATCTCTTCAAAATCTTTATGTGACTAATTTATATACACATCAAGGGCAGCTCTGAAGAAGGTCTGAGAAAGGAAGTGATAGGCTTTACAAATAATATTCGGTAAGAGACCAGATCTTGACAGTCAAACAGAAGCCTGAAAAATATTAAAAACTCAAGATCACACTTGAAGGTCATCTTTTTTTTTAATTAAAAAAAGGGATTTGATTAAGTAGAACAAAATGGGACAATAAGGACATTTCTCTATCAAGTCATCTCTCTTGCATATGTTAAAATTAGGTAATATTCCTTGAAAGACATAACAGAGATCACTTTGTTCAGAGATCTCTTCATACCATGAATATCAAGTGAGGTGCGTTTGCTACTGACCTGGAGGGCATTCAGTTCAGAATTCAAATCACAGAGGATTTCTTACAGATGATGAGATTCTTTGGATACTCCTGTCTATGGATAATATTATGATAATTTTTATCACAACCAGGACATTGAATAGCTCCTCATATAAGAACCTTAATGATTCAAATTTAGCCTAACTAGTCACATAGGAAAACCAGGTGTGGTGATAAAGAATGCCTACTGTCTAGGTTGTGAGAAGCAATTGGATTGTCAACCAGTAGACCTGGTCCAGCTGTACATAAATCATAGACACACATTGAAAATAGAAAATGGACTGGACCTAGAATTGAAGGAGGAGGATAATGGCCTGGAATTACTTTTGGAAAATTAAACAGTACTTTAAAATACATATGTATGTGTATATATATAAAATAATATTTCAATTATCAAGTTTTATTTTGTTTTTTCTCTCCTTCCCACTAAATCTCTTCACTGTGAAAGACTTGTAACAAATAGGTATAGTCACGTAAAACAAATTTCTACATGGTCTGTGTCTATGACCCTCACCTCTCTGTCAAGAGAAGGGCAGCAGGCTTAATGATGCATCCTCTGGAATCATGATTAGTCCTTGTATTTGGTCAGAGTTCTTAAGTCTTTCAAAGTTGTTTATCATTACAATGTTATGATTATTCTGTAAATTACTTCTCTGGTTCTGCTCTCTTCACTTTACATCAGTTTATATAAGTCATCTCCAGTTTATCCAAAACCATTTCCTTCATTTCTTACAGTGCAATTATGTTCCATTATACTCATGTTCTATAATTTGTTCAGCTATTTCCTGATCTATGGGCACTACCATTGGTTATAGCTCTTTGTTACCACAAAAAAGAGCAGCTATAAATATTTTTGTATGTATGGGTCTCTTTCTTTCTTCTTTTAATCTCTTTGGGGTATAGGACAGGTCAAAAGATAGGAACAATTTGATGACTTTTCTGGCATAGTTCCAAATTCCTTTTAAAAATGGCTGAACCAATTAATAGTTCTATCAACTGGCATTAGCTCCTCCAACATTTATCATCATAGTGATGCTATATATGACATTCATAGACTACCAGTCTCTCAAACAATTAAAGTTGAAGATCACACAGAACAATGAAGAAGAATATACAGGCTTCAACATATTACCAGTTGAAGCAGCACGAATATGACATAAGAAAGGAAAGGAAGGGAATAGGCATTTATTAAGTGCCTAGAATAGTGTTAAGTGCAATTATCTTGTTTGATCCTTACAGGAACCCTGGGAGATAAGTGCTATTTAGTATTATTATTATCCTCATTTTACAGATAAGGAAACTGAGGCAGGAAAACATTGACTTGCCCATAGTCACACAGCTAATGAGTGTGAACTCCAGTCTTCCTGATTCAAGACTCGATCACTTTATCTACCATACCTCTTAGCTACTCATGAGAGAAAATAATGACTGGAAAAGATAATGTAGTAGTCATGCAATGGGATTGTTAGACAATTGGTATTCCCCAATGGGTGTCCCCCAATGTCAATCGTCTAGGAAGTTCTCCAACATTTTAGATGGAACAACTGTAGAGGATTTGTAAAGAAGGCACAGGCTTACAAGAGCTGGGCAGGACAAGAAGGCTTAGGTAGGCTAAAATCTGCAGATCTGCAGTTAGAATCCCCACATGGATCAGATCTCAGATCGATCAGTCTCTCAGTACCTATGGAGAGGTTTCAAATGGGATAATCTTCTGACAAGACCATTCCCGTTATTCTAAAAAAAAAAAATCAGTCATATAGTAACAAAACTCAGACCAAAGACACAGACAACATGGGGCCAAAGTTAAAGCACACGTTTCCTTTCTTTCAACAACAATAACAGTAAAAAAGCTGAACAATAACAGGAAAAAAAAAGCTGTTTACTAACTGCTAAATTGTGAGGTTGCATAGGCTATCTCTATTCTTTTCTGCTGTTTTGCTTAACACCCTCCCCAAGAACTTGTGTACTGTGCGGAGTTTAATTTTGACTTTGTCGGAGTTTGATGTATCAAAACAAAATTCATCAACAAATTGAAATTAAACAAAATACAGGCTTGAGGAAAAAATTCAAAATACCTCTTCATGTTGCCTCTACCACTTTCCCTTACACTAATGATTGCCCCAACTTCCTCTGTGCTCCCTATAACCTGCTCCAATCAGAAAAAAAAAATCTCAGGAGGATTGAGAATTTAATCCAACCACTATCTCAAGAAGGGTCTTTCTTGGTTCTGTTAAGCCTTCTCTTGCTTTGTTAGTTCTTTGCCTTTTTGTCTTAAAGAGATCACAGTTCCCTTATTTCAATAGGGAATTAAAAATGAAATGCATTTCCTCATTTTCATTCAATTGAACAAACATTTTTTAAGCAGCTACTGCATCTAGAACTCTGTGCTAGGACTCTGGGTGATATTAAAATTTTAGATGACACTTGGTGGTCCTTAGAAGCTTATGGACAACTTCTTTGTCCATTGTCCCAACTCAAACTGGGCTAGTCACTTAGGTGACCCAGAGGGCTCTGACAACTCATTCCCCCAAGGTTCTCAACTAGAGAGTAAACACACTAAAGAAATTGAAGGAAGAGACTAAATGAACAAAAATATAATGAAATAAAGTGGGGGGAGGAAGCACTTGAGAAAGTCTAAGGAATCTCAGGACAAGATACTGATGAAATTCTATTGTTTGGAAATATCCATGGGAAATAAACAGTAAATTCAAAAAGGAATGGTTTAACTGAAGTACAAAATGACTGAAACAATAGAGAAGAGGGCAATGAGATCAGGAAATGAGGAAACTGAAAAAGAAGTCAAAATCCATGAAAACCAAAGTCACAAATCTGGAGGACAGAACCAAAGAAAATTTAAGGATTATCAGTCTTCCAAAAAACCCTGTAAAATAGAAAAATAACCTGACCACTGTTTTTCAAGAAACTACACATACATATAGAACAGAGTGTCAATTCTAAGACAGAAGGTAAGAGATTAAAAAAAAAAAAAAAAAAAAGAGGGTCATAGGGACAGCTAAATAGAGCATGATAAATAGAGCATCAGGCCTGGAGACGGGAGGATCTGGGTTCAAATCATACCTCAGACATTTCCTAGCTGTGTGATTCTGGGCAAGTTACTTAACCCCATTGCCTATCCCTTCAGGCTCTTCTGATACTTAGTGTTGATTCTAAGACAGAAGGTAAGGGTTTAAAAAACAAAAACCTATCCATTTAAATTGCACAAGATATTTTCTATAAAAGCAAGAAATGAGCCTGAATATATTAAAAGTTAATTGCCCAGCATCAGCTCCCCTGCAAAGTTAAACTTTTCAAGATAAGAAATCACCACTGCAGAATACACAGGACTGAAGAATTTGTGGTACGCAGAGAAAACACCATAAAAGAGAACTGAGAGCATTTGTAAAGCACTGAGCAGATGCCTAGCACATAGTATTTAATAAATGCTTATTTCCTCTTTTAATAGGCAAAATATAATGATTCCTTCCAGATGTAGCACAATAGATTTCTTGTGACTGGTTCATTTGAGACAATGGATGCAAAATCACTTTGGAAGTTTATTTTTTTAAACCCTTAACCTCTATCTTAGACTCATTACCGTGTTCCAAGGCAGAAAAGCAATGAGGGCTAGGCAATGGGGGTTAGAGGACTTGCCCAGTGTCTTAGGTCACATTTGAACTCAGGACCTCCCATCTCTAGGTCCATCTCTCAGTCCACTGAGTCATATAGTTGCCTGAAATTTTGGAAATTGCAAAGGGCTAAAACATGTGTGGATCCCAGAGAGCAGGAGTTGGACATAACACTGGGGAAGGCTTTTCTTTCCCTGGGAGATACTACTGTACTCACAAATGAGAGATGAGGAAGCAAGAAGATCCAAGAAGCCCAGTTTCTTCTTTTCTTGGAGTCAATACTGTGGTTCGGCTCCAAGACAGAAGAGTGGTAAGGGCTAGGCAATGGGGACTAAGTGACTTGCCCAGGGTCACACAGCTGGGAAGTGTCTGAGGTCAGATTTGAACCTAGGACCTCCCATCTCTAGGCCTGGCTCTCAATCCCCTGAGCCACCCAGCTGCCCCCAGGAGCCCAGTTTCTGTAGGAACACAAGGCAGCCCAGTCTCCAGTGCCTTCACTGGGTGTGAATTTCACACTCCCACCCACCTCCACCCCAATCCCGATCCAAATATATGGGAATCTGTGGGAGCGATGGTGTGGGGATGGGGGAGGCAAGAGGTGGAGAAGGGGAAAAATAGATTGTCTTCCATTGGTTTATGAGGAATTGATCATCTTATTGGTTATGTTTTGTTAGTATAGTTCAATTAAGTATTTTACTATTTAATATCTACTGATTAGCTTGTTCTGTGATTGCCTGCATCTGCTAAAACCAATCTGAAGTCAAGATTATAGTTTGTTTGTTGTTTTGGTGCAGTAGAGAGAGAAGTCAGGAAGTTCCCAGTTTGAATCTGACCTCAGACACTTGCTACTTGTATGACCGTGGGCTAATCAGTCATTTAATATCTCTCAAATTCAGTTTCCTTACCTAAAATGAAAATAATAATAATAATAATAATAATAATAATAATAATAATAATAATGGCACCTACCTCACTGGATTGAGAGGATCGAGTGAGATAACAAATGCTTTGCAAACCAATTATTATAGCTATTATTATTGTTACTCCATGGCATAGAACCTAAGCTGAGCATGGGAACCTCCAAGTGTCCTTCAGCATCCCTGTTAGAAATATAAACTCCTTACTTTGTCATCTAGCTCCAACTTACCTTTGAAGCATTGTTTTGTATAACCCCTTTCCTACCAAAAGGGCCAAGAACTGTTCCTTGATCTCCCACATTCTCCTACATGATTTAGGGCAAACCATGCTCCCAAGCCTGAAATGAACTCCCTCTTTATCTCCACTTTTCAGAATATTACTCCTTAAAGTTTGATTCAGGTGCCATCTCCCCCATGAAGTATTTCCTAATTGCAGAGAAAGTATTCTTTCCCACTAAAATTTCATTTACAACATTCTGTATTTCTCTGTCTGTTCCTTCCCCCAATCCTACTTCATATTCAACAAGTTTTTTCCTGCTCACTCCCTCCCTGCATGAGTGAGAATGGAAGCTTCTTAAGGGAAGGAATTGCCTTTTTCTTGTTTTGATTTTAGAATCCTCAGCAGCCAGCACAATGTCTCATACTTAATAAATGCCTCTTAAATTGACTTAGAAAGGAGGTGCTGGTGATGGGAGGTAGTTCAGAGGAATAGAGAAGAGAAAACATAAGGATTTGGGACTTTTTGTATTTTCTTGTGTAGATTTTTAAAATTAATATCCAATATCTCCAAGTTTAATATTTATAAAATTTATTATTAAAGTAGAGGGACGTCACCCTGACAATTCACGTGGAAGAAGAGAGAAAGAACAAGGCAAAACCAAAACTATATACAGTGTAACAATGTATGTACATAAAAGGGAAAAGCATTCTGGGTTATGTAGCTTTTTGGGGTCCAAGACTTTCCAATATACATTCCCCCCTTGTGATCCTTTGGGAGACCAGTCTCTCCAATAGATCATGGAAACATAATCAACTTATAACTTTAACTAGTGATATATACAATATTACAAGTTCTAAAGGGAAATTATAGTAATTTGGGGATAAAGGGAAATAAAAGAGAAGAAAAACAAAACCAACATTAGGTGCATTGACAAAAAGCCAATTAGGGAGCAGTCCCCTTTGGCATAAGAGTGTACATTCAAAATAAATACATTCAATCCCCCAAAGTTCACTCTGGACCTTCTGGTGCAGCATGTGGTCTCTGTAGGCATCTTCATGGCGCCTTCTGGATTCTGGGAGTTAGTCTCTTCTTCTAAATTAGGCTTGAGTTCAAATCAGAGTTCACAAAAATAACATAGTCCCCCCTGAGGAGAATAAATAACACACTTGCATAGGTGAGGAGATGATACATGATGAATCTGATCCAGATATCCACTTCAGTTCCTGAATTTTGGAATGTGTATGTCCACCTCCAAAGAAATATTTGATAAATAAAAGTAAGACTCCTCCCCCCTCTAATGGGGGGAGGAAAGAGAAGGAAGAAGTTAATTGGGTATGTTAATGTAACAAATAAATGAATAATAAAAATGCAGGAAAAACTCACTATAGAAATGTGAAAAAAATAAAGAAATGATGCTCAGGAAAAAGAAAGAGAGGGAAGGAGGGAGAGACAGAGACAGAGAGAGAGGCAGAGGAGAAAGAAAGAAGGAAGAAAAGAAAGAAAGAAAAAAGAAAGAAAGAAAGAAGGAAAGAAGGAAAGAAAGGAGGGGAGAAAGAGAAAGAAAGAAAGGGAGAGAGAAAGAGAGGGAGGAAGAGAAAGAAGGATAGGGAAAGAAAGAAAGAAAGAAAG
>NC_058133.1:259031053-259060172 GCF_016433145.1 Gracilinanus agilis | reverse complement strand
TCTTTCTTTCTTTCTTTCTTTCTTTCTTTCCTTCTTTCTTTCTTCCTTCCTTCCTTCCTTCCTTTCTTCCTTTCTTCCTTTCTTTCTTTTTTAACTTATTTTTATTTTATTGATTAATTGTGAAAATTTTTCCTATGGTTACATGATTTATGTTTTTCCCTCCCCTCCCATAGCCAAAGCGCAATTCCACTGGGTTTTACATGTATCATTGTCCAAAACCCATTTCTCTATTATTATTATTATTTGCAGTAGAGTGATCATTTAAACTCAATATCCCTAATCATATACCCATTGACCCATGTGATCAAGCAGTTGTTTTTCTTCTGTGTTTCTGCTCCCACAGTTCAGCAAGCCTTGACTTTTGTCCTGCTACCAGACTTTTATGACTCTGAAAGAGAGAGTGAGGCACTTTGCCTCACTTAAATCCATTTTATGATCAAGTCAGCACATTACTATCATAATATAATTGATTCTCTTTCAAAATGAAAGCGTCCACAGACGTAGGTAACTGAGTTGGAGAATACCGAAGAGATCAGGCCAAGAGGGTGAAGTAAGAAACATTTGAAGCCCACCAACCACACTTTAAACATCCACAGAAGAACAAAAATGCCTTAAAACAAATACTGGAGCAGTAGAACCAATAGAAGAAGGGGTGAAGCAGTGCTCTGGTCCAGGACAACATGGAGAGACAGCAAGGAAGACATCTCACTGGGGCACAAGAAGAAAGAGCTGAACAAGCTTCAGCAGAACTCAGACAAGACAGCACAACCAGCAGAGAAAAGGGCTCAGCCAGTCTGCTCCAGGCTCAGCAGAATAAGAGCAGAAACCAACAGAAATATAAAACAAACAGTAGTGGAAGGAAAGCAGCCCAGCAGCCTCAGTGAGATTAGGCAGAACCCAATTCAAACCAGCAGAATTGAATAGCTGCTATGTGGAATAGGTCCACATAGCAAGCCAACTAGACCACTTCAGCAGAGTTCTCGATTTGAGATCTCAACAGTTGGGCCAATCCCAGGCATAGTACAAGCTCTGGGCAGTACTCCCTCCACCCTAAGTATAGAGCTGAGCTTTAGCATATAGACAAAATAAAGGGAAAAAATAACCCCCAAATGAACAAGACAGAGAAAAAGCCTAACACTAGAAAAATATTTCAATAAGAAAGGTGATCAAGGGGGCAGCTGGGTAGCTCAGTGGATTGAGAGCCAGGCCTAGAGATGGGAGGTCCTAGGTTCGAATCTGACCTCAGACACTTCCCAGCTGTGTGACTCTGGGCAAGTCACTTGATCCCCATTGCCCACCCTTACCACTCTTCCACCTATGAGCCAATGCACGGAAGTTAAGAGTTAAGAAAGAAAGAAAGAAAGAAAGAAAGAAAGAAAGAAAGAAAGAAAGAAAGAAAGAAAGAAAGAAAGAAAGAAAGAAAGGTGATCAAAATACAAGCTCAGAAGAGGATAGCACTTACAAAAGTGAAAATTTGTGAAAGGATGTCAAGCCCCAAATGAACCTCTGAAAGAGCTCCAAAAAAAGGATAGGGAAAAAAGTAATAAGAAACATAGATGAAAAAATTAGAAAAGAAAATGATAGAAAAAAAGCAACAATTTAGAACAAAAACTTTCTGAAGAAAACAGTTTCCTAAAAAAAGTGTGAAGCTTCAAAGAAGGAAATGACTCCCTAGAAATTAGAATTAGACAAATGGAAACCAACAACTTCATGAAACAGCAGAAAACGATAAAAACAAATTCAAATGACTGAAAAAATTGAAAAAACCTGACCCGGAAAGTAGATACAGTAGAGATAATCTAAGAATTATTGGATTGCCTAAATACCATGATCAAAAAAAAAAAAGAATCTAAGACACTTTATTGAAAGAAATTATCAGGGAAAATTGCTCTGAATGTTCTTGAATAAGAGGGGAAAATAGAAATTGAAAGAATCCACCCATCTCCTCCTGAAAGACATCTCAGATTTTAAAATCTTAGGACTATTATAAAAAAATACCAGAACGCTGAAGCCAACGAGAAAATATTAAAAGTATCTAGACAAAAACAATCCAAATATTGTGGAACCACAATCAGGATTACACAGGACCTAGCAGCTTCTACATTAAAGGGTCAGAAGGCATAGACTATGATATTTCATAAGGCAAAAAATCAAGGACCATAATAAAAAATTACTTACCCAATCAATAGAGGAATTCTATTCCTGATGAAATGGCCAGAGCTAAAAAGAAAATTTGATCATAAAATTAGGCACTTAAAAGAAGCATAAAAAGGTAAACAGAAAAAAATGAGGGAATCAGTTGGATTAAACTAATTACATCCCTGAATGAGAAAATGGTAACTATAATACTTAAGATTTCTATAGCACAAGGCTGCCTAAAGTACTTAACATACTTAAAGTAATCAAGAGAAACAATGGGATTAAAATAATACATTACTAGTAAGAAGGTGATAACTAAGATGCTTAAGATATCTATGATACTTGAAGTATCTAAGATACCTAAATTACTTAAGATACTTAAGGTACTGAATATAGTATATGGGCAATGAATAGAAGCATATATAGGCAGAGAGCAGAGAATAACTTGAATATGATGGGATGATATTTTTAGAAATCAAGGGGAAAGCAAGAAAGATACAATGGGAAAAAGAAAAGGAAAGGAATTTGAGGTAAACTATCTCACATGAGGAGGCATGTAACAATCAATACAATCACAATCAAACAATACAAAAGCAAATAACAATCAAGTGGAAGGGAAGATGTGGGGTGGCCCTGGCAGGCAATGTTTAAACCCTACTCTCATCAGAGTAGGGCACAAAGTGGGAATGACATCTATACTCAGCTGGGTATAGAAATCTATTTTATGACACACTGGAAAATAAATCTTTATAGCAAGCCTCTCTTATAAAGGTCTCATTTCTCAAATTTGTAAGAATACAAAGCATTTCCCAATTGACAAATGATCAATGGGTATGAATAGGAAATTCTTAGATGAAGAAATTAAATCTATCTTTAGTCATATGAAAAAATGTTCTGAATTGATTAGAGAAATGCAAATTAAAACAACCCTGAGTTACCATCGGATACTCACATCCATCAGATTGGCTAACATGCCAAAAAAAGGAAATGATAAAAGTTGTAGGGGCTGTGGAAATATCAGCACACTAACACACTGCTGGTAGAATTGTGAATTGATTCAACCATTCTGGAGAACAATTTCGAACCATGTCCAAAGAGCCATAAAACTAGGTATTCCTTTTGACAAAGTACTATACTGTTACTATACTACAAAGTATTAGACTACTACTAGGTTTATAGTCCAAAGAGATTAAAGACAGAGGAAAAGAATCTACTAGGACAAAAATATTTATAGCTGTTCTTTTTGTGGTAGCAAAGAACTGGAAACTGAAGGAGGATGTCCATCAACTGGGGAATGGCTGAACAAATTGTGATATATGGAATCCAGGTCCAGCAATGAGGAGACCAATGAGGAGACCAAGCTATCACTCTTTGTAGATGATATGATGGTCTACTTAAAGTAATGGAATACTATTGCTCCATGATAAATGGCAAAATGAGCACAAAAAAAAAAAAGAATTCTATGAACTGATGCAATGTAAAGTAAGCAGAACCAGGAGAACATTGTACATAGTAAGAACATTCACAGTAATAAACTATCAACTGTGAATGACTTAACTATTATCATCAAGGCAAGCATTCAGGACAACTTCCAGGGGCTCATGACAAAAAATATCCACTGCCATAGAAGGAACAGATGGACTCTGAATGTAGATTGAAACACACCATTCTTCACCTTATTTATTCCATGAATTTTTTTAATGTAAGCAATATGTGTTTTATTTCACAACATGATGAACAGGGAAATATGCGTTATATGATAATATATGTACAATCTATATCATATTACCTGCCATCTTGGGAAAGAGAGAGAGGGGTTGATGGGAGGAAGAGGAAAATGGATTGCAGAATGTTGGAAAACAAATATGAAAATTGCATCTACATGTAATCTGGAAAAAATAAAAAAAAGAAAATAAGCACAAAAGAAACAGAAAAAAAAGAAAAGGAAGGATGAACTACAACAAATCACAGAATCTTATTAACTGGAAGGGATATAGCTAGTTATTTATAGATTAGGAAGAGCAAGAGGTGAAGGGATTTCCAGGAAGACACACAAATCAGCAGAGCTTAGACTAAAGCTGAGGTCTCCTAATTTCCAGACATTGTCATAGGATTTCAGCAGGATCATAGACTTAGAGTGGGAAGCTACATGAGAGGAGATCAAGCTTAAACATCTCATTTTACTGATGAGGAACTTAGGGGAAAAGAGATTAAATAACTTAATGGATGGCACAGGGTCATGCAGCTATATGAGGTGTCTGACATGAGGTTTAAACTTAGGTCTTCTTAAGTACAATAATAATAATAATTATTATTATGTTTTGCAAAACATTTAAAAATATCTCATTTGATCTTCACAAGGTTGAGAGATAGGTACTGTTACTAGCCCCATTTTGTAGTCAAGGAAACTGAGGCAGAGATTTTTATTAATTTTAAGGGAAGCACTTAACTTTGTAAACTCTAAAGCCTTATTGAAATGTAAGATGATGATGACATTTTTAACAACTCTCTCAGAGAATTTCCCTATGGGATGGCTGAAGAACAGGCTATTTATGAAGTCTTGGAAGGTGCTGCATCAAAGCTCAGAGTTTGGGTCACTTACCAAGTCAGCTAGGTGGCACAATAGATAGAGTGCTGCACCTAGAATCCAGGTCCAGCAATGAGGAGACCAATGAGGAAACTTGGTCTACTTAAAGAATCCTAGAGAATCAACTAAAAAGCTAGTGGAAATAATCGCCAACTTTAGCAAAGTTGCAGGATACAAAATAAACCCACACAAATCACCAGCATCTCAGCAGCAAGAGTTAGAAAGAGAAGTTCCATTTAAAATCACCCGACGATATAAAATACTTAGGAATCTATCTGCCAAGACAAACACAGGAATTATGTGAACTCAACTACAAAACACTTCCCACACAATTAAAACTAGATCTAAACAATTGGAAAAATTATTTTTTTCTCATGGGTAGGATGAGCTAACATAATAAAAATGACACTCCTACCCAAATTAATTTACTTATTCAGTGTCATACCTATCAAACTACCAAGAAACTTTTTTACCGAATTAGAAAAATTATAACAAAGTTCATTTGGAAGAACAAAAGACCAAGAATATCAAGGAAAATAATGAAAAAAGTGTGAAGGAAGGTGGCCTAGCAGTACCAGATATTAAATTATACTATAAAGCAGCAGTCATCAAAACAATATGGTACTGGCTAAGAGACAGAAGGGAGGATCAGTGGAATAGACTTAGAGTAAATAACCTCAGGAGGGAAAGGACTCAGAGATCTTTAGAAGGTCAGATCTGAATGGGGTCTTAAAGAGTCTCTTATTCCCTATCTCCTCTCTGTCCCCCCCCCCCAACAACATCAAGTTTGAGATGAGAAAATTGAGCCCAGAGAGAATAATTTTCCTAAGGTCACACAGCAAGTTGGTGGAAGATCTGAGATTAGAATCCAAATATCCTAATTCCTATCCAGTTCACTTAAAGGACAGGACAATATTTTATGCCAAAAGCACACAATCCCCCAATTTCCCTTGTCAGTATGATTGACCCTCATCACCTAAATAGATGGCGAGCTCAGCTTTCAAGGGTCCAGTTCTGAGCTCATTCTGAAATGTCCCCTGTCTATGCTGAGAGATAAATAGACAGAGAGGCATAAATTCATCAGGACCTGGTGTCTTTATTTGTGGAAGGGTCCCATGTGCTATTTCTGTGCAAGAGGGAGGTGATGGAGACTCTATCCTAACTATCAGGAAAGGCTCTAGGGCTTGTGAGGGGGTGCAGAATGGATTTTTGGGAAGGGTGGTATGTCCTCCAGTCCTGTTCTGTCCATATTCTGTCTCTCTCCTTGGGAGAAAGAGATTTAACCAGTAATTTCTATATCCAATTTTATTCTAAGAACCATGTGGAGAAATCTATTACTCCCTTCACTAAAGAGTTTAGGCTTCGA
Organism: Gracilinanus agilis; assembly: GCF_016433145.1. NCBI lineage: Eukaryota > Metazoa > Chordata > Mammalia > Didelphimorphia > Didelphidae > Gracilinanus > Gracilinanus agilis. The sequence continues at coordinate 259,054,080 of NC_058133.1, read as the reverse complement.
TCCTTTAGTTTGTATTCCTTGCTGGACATTCTCCATGCCACTGGAGGACATCTTTGGTGAGCTTATGACTACTTATTTATAATTTAATTAATGAAAACAAGCAATCACTGAACCCAAGTTATCTTTGTGGTTGCAGCTGTAACAGATCTTGTATATTTTAACTACTGCACAAGCAGATTCCATTTGAGGAAAAACTTTAAGGCAATATATATTTTGTGCCATCAAGTTAAATATTCTTTTGAAATTGGCAAACATTGGTAGCTAGGGGATTCAGTGGATAGAGAGCCAGGGCTAGAGACAGGAGGTCTGGATTCAAATGTGACCCCAGATACTTACTGATTATATGACTCTGGGCCCCAATTGCCTAACTCTTTTCCAATATTCTGCCTTGAAACCAATATTTAATATGGCTTCTAAGACAAGATAAGAAGAAAGACAGAAAGATAGAAAGAAAGAAAAAGAGAGGAAGGAAGGAAGGAAGGAAAGAAAGAAAGAAAGAAAGAAAGAGAGGAAGGAAGGAAGGAAGGAAGGAAGGAAGGAAGGAAGGAAGGAAGGAAGGAAGGAAGGAAGGAAGGAAGAGAGAAATAGAAATCAGTAAACAACTCAGATTTATTTTTCTTTCTCTCCAGTTTCCAGTCAGCTGGATGACAGTCTGCTACAGCAAATTATTGGCAAAATTTTGCCTATTCCCTTCTTGTGTTTTTATCAAGGACACAATTAATGTGTGCATAAACTATTTTTATAAAGATCATGTAAAGATGAGAAAGTCAGCATTTGGGTCAGTCCTAGCTGCTCCTCCCAGCCTCATCTGAAGTTCTGGGCAATTGGCTCTCTCACTTCCCAAGTTCAGTAATACTAAAATATCTTTTTTTTCACCAGATATTCATAGTAGCACTTTTTGTAGTAGCAAAAAGCTGGCAATACCCACCGATTTGGTAATGACTCAATAAACTGTAGTCTATAAATGTTACTGCACCATGAAAGGATGAAAATGAAGAATTTAAAGAAACATGGAAAGATTTATATGAACTGATAAAAAGCGAAGTAGACAGGACCAGGAAAATAGCATACACAAAGAGAAAAAAAAATTGAACAACTATATTTTGTGTAATTATGGAGATCTGGATTATGGGTATGGAATATTAAATATACTGGTAGACAAAATTGATGTGTGGGGTTAGTTTTGTCAAATTGCTTTTTTTCCACTTTCTTTTAAAAATCTTTATTACATGTAATGGGTCTCTGGTTAGAGGAAAGAGAAGGTAATTAGGAAACTAAGATAATATAAAAACAAGATATCAATAAAAATAAGATTTTTAAAAACAGTTTTTTTATTTTTAATTATATTATTATATTATAAATAGCATCATATTACTAATTAATTATTTTAATTAAAAATAAATTAAACTAAAATGCATGAGTTCCACCCTTCCCTTCCAGATGTTTCAACCCTAGGGAAATTTGAATAACTGAACCTTAACTACCCCAGATGCAATTAGGTAGCACAATGGCTAGGACATTGAACTTGGAATAGGAATTCAAATCTGGCCTCAGACATTTCCTAGCTATGTGGCCCTGGGCAAGTCACATCACTCTTTTTGCCTCAGTTTCCTCATCTGTAAAATGAACTGGAGAAGGAAAGGGCAAACCACTTCAGTATTTTTGCTAAGAAAATCCCAAATCGGGCCAATGCAGAAAATGAAGTGTCTGTTCATGAATGGTTGAACTATGAAAGCTGTAAGGCTTTCTGGAGGACAACAGGTCCCCTGGCAAAAGGGAACAATTTTCCATCGTCTGAGAGCTAAGAAAGACTGCATAGGCAAAGCAAAATATAAAGAAGCACCAAGACAGAAGTTTGCAAATGAAGAAGGACTGGTGACATTTTCCATGAGATGCTGTGGGACAAGTTGCAGGGGAACAGAAGACCTGTGGAGCAGAATTAGGGCATGTGAAGTCCCCAGCTCAATCTGGAACAAAAGGATAAACATATGGTAAACTTGTGAGAAAACAGCAACCCAGGACCATCAGGAAAAGCTGTTGTTCAATCATTTTTCAATCCTGGCCAACTCTTTATGACCCCATTTGGGGTTTTCTTAGCAAAGATACTAGAGTGGTTTGCCATTTCCTTCACAGCTCATTTTTTTACAGACGAGGAAACTTAGGCAAAGAGAGTTAAGTGAATTGCTCAGTGTCACATAGCTAGCTAATAAGTGTCTGAGGCTGGATTTGAACTCAGATATTCCTGACTCCAGGCTTGATGCTCTCTGTAGGTCAGCTTAGAAGATTCGTGGCTTAGAAACAAGGAAAGACTGTGGAGCATCTCTGGAAGTCACAATGTTTTAATTTTCCCCATTCACAGGAGACTTGGGACTGCCCTTCCTGCCTCCCAGAAGTCTCAGGGAAGTAATGAAGAGGAGGAAGCCCCTAAAAGGACAGCAGGGGTGGAGAGATCTGTGCGTGTGGTACGTGAGCCTGGCCATTCCCCGGGCTTTTCTTCTTCCCTTTGTTATTCCTGAGCTTGGGGGGATGGGAGAGAAAGACTGAGAAAGTCTGGAGAGAAAAGAGAGTCTGAGTGGGAGAGAGAGACAGACAGACAGAGACAGACAGAGGCAGATAGACAGAAAGAGAGAGACAGACAGACAGACAGAGGCAGATAGAAAGAGAGACAGACAGACAGAGGCAGAGACAGACAGAGGCAGATAGACAGAAAGAGAGAGAGACAGACAGACAGACAGAGGCAGATAGACAGAAAGAGAGAGAGAGAGAGAGAGAGAGAGAGAGAGAGAGAGAGAGAGAGAGGAGAAACGAGACAAAGAGAGACAGAAACAGAGAGAAGAAGATGTAACTTATGTGTGAAGATTGGAGTAGAAGAAGCTTAGAACAGAGCTAAGTAATAAAGCAAAACCAGAACTAAACAGGGTATTCCAGAAAGAGCTTGACTAGAGCAGACTAGAAGGTTTATGTTGTATCCCTTGTCCTAAACATGGGGCAGTCTAGGATTCATTTCATTTTTTTTTTTTTGATTCTCATATTACATTGTAGATTTGTAGTGTCTAGAATTTTTATCTTCTAAACCAGTAGTTGTTTTCCTGTCAGACTCTTTGTGACCCCATTTGGGGTTTTCTTGGCAGAAATGCCAATGAGGTTATTTTATAGATGAGGAAACTGAGGCAAATAGAGCTAAGTGGCTTGCCCAGGGCCAAAATAGTGTTTGAGGTCAATTTGAACTCAGAAGTTGAGCTGCCTGCCCGGTATTCTATCCACCATGCCACTTACTTAACTACAATTCAGTAGAATCAAATTCATACAGGTGTCCCTGTGGACTGTGGACTGATTTAGAAAACTACAAATTAACTTTTTATTGAATTATATATATTTTATTTTGTTAAATATTTCCCAATTGCATTAAAAAAAAACAATTCTTCCCTTCCATCTTAGAATCAATACTGTGTATTGGTTCCAAGGTAGAAGAGTGGTAAGGCCTAGGCAATGGGGGTAGCCATCTCGCTGCATCACCCCCAACCCCATTGCCTTTAAATCTGGTTCAATCTGCACTCTGGAGTTTTGCAAGTTGCCTGCAGCCTAGGCATTGAGTTGGACTCCTCTACTCAAGACCTCATAGCTAAACTGTTTTCCAGCTTATGCTGGTCTCCCATCTTTGAGGGTTTTGGTTTTTTTTTTTGAAAATTTAAAATTTGTTTAATGACTTAAAATTTGGAAATTTGAGGAGTTTTGAAAATTCAAGTGAGGAACGGTGGATACAGTGCCAGGCCTGAAGTCAGGAGGACCTGGGTTCAAATCTGATCTCAGATACTCCCTAGTTGTGGAACCCTGGACAAATCACTTAAATATTTGCCTAACCCTTGCCCTTCTGTCTTAGAATTGGTACTAAGACAGAAGATAAGAGTTTAAAAGAAAATTCAAGTGTAAGATTTCACATTATCCTATGTAAGTTTCATCTTGAGAGGCTGGGAGCCATAATGGATAAAGACTTGATTTTAAAGTCAGGAAGACCCAGGGCATTCTGATATGACATATTTGATATGACCCATACAAGCTGTGTTACTAAAATCAAATCATTTAATCTCTCAGTGTCCAACTCTGAGACCCTAAATTACAAATCATTTGCTAATCTGCAATGGCGTTGAAAATTTCCACCAAAAACTAAATAAACAAATAAATAATTAATTAAAAGAAAATCAAAGGTGTAAACCAGTGATTCCCAAAGTGGGTGCTATCGCCCCCTGGTGGGTGCTGCAGCGATCCAGGAAGGTGGTGATGGCCACAAGTGCATTTATCTTTCCTATTAATTGCTATTAAAATTAAAAAAAATTAATTTCCAGGGGGCTAAGTAATATTTTTTCTGGAAAGGGGATGGTAGATCAAAAAAGTTTGGGAACCACTGGTGTAGACCCCAAACCTAAACCAAAAATCATCATGGATCTTTCTCATTTGGGGTCATTTGCAAATACGAAGAGCATGCCATCTGTGTCTTTACTTAAGTCATTAACAAAAATGTCAAAGACAAGGGGGCCAGGCAGAGATCCCTTAGCCATTTCATTAAAGATCTTTCTCCATTGATACTGAATGATTAATGATTATGGTTTGGGTTCAACCATTTAACTAGTTCTAAATCCAACCAACTGTACTCTACCAATCCTAAAAGAAGAACCATTTCTGATTTTTAAATTTAAAAAAAATTTTCCCTTTTATTGTGTACTTAATGAACATAAAAACCTTGAAATTTCAGTAGTGAAAAAGAACTGCATTATATGTGACATTATGAGGTTCCATCATGTACCTTTTAAAATTTGTGTTACATTTTTAGCACAGTAGTAACAAAACTTTCCTGTTTATCTGTGTCTCTTTTGAAACTTTCTTTTGCCCTCTTTTTGTGTGTTTGTATATATATATACATATATATATCTCCATCAATCAATCAATCAATTAATTAATTAATCCATTTATTTATTTGTTTGTTTGTTTGTTTATTTATTTTGAGGCTTCCTAGCTTGCCCAGTCTGGACACAGGTCTAGTAGTAGATGAAAGGGTATACACAGTTTAGTAACTTTTGAGGCATAATTCCAAATCTCTTTCCAGAATAGTTATACCCATTTATGGATCCACTAACACAGATCCTATCAATTGAACTATTTTTCCCCACATTAATTCCAACATTTAACATTTTCCTTGTTTTGTTATCTTTGCTGCTTTGGTTCACATTTTTCTAATTAGTAATGATCTGGAGCATTTTTTTCATTTGGCTATAGATAACCTTGATTTTTCTCCTTGAGAACTGCCTGTTCATATCCTTAGACAAATGACCATACAGGAATATTACTGAATTTTCACCTATCATGATTGCTTCCTTGTTCAAGATTTTTATAAATAACTACCTCCACTTATCTTGGGGCAGTCGTGTCTACAAACATGGAGGACTATACCATCTTGGTCATCTCTCTCCAAGTTAGAAAAGCCTTGGATATTGATTAAAGCTAAATGCAATAAATACATTTCTGGCAGATTTGAGCCTAAATCCCAGAGTCTATTGCTAGAATTAAAATTTATTTTTTATCCACACAATGAAGGAAAAATTACTCTGGTAGTATCTCAGTAAAAAGAGGGGCTATAGGAGAATGCATGAGTTGGACAAAAGGTGGGAATGGAACAGGGAGAAAAAAAAAGGAGAAATGTCAATTCATTAATGGGAGGGGATCCCACTGAAAAATATTCCTATGGGTAGAAAGATTTATTCTGTAATAGGAAACGAGGACTTTACAATGGGTATCATCATTCTATAGGGATTTGGTGCTCAAAGAGATCCCTACCTCTGAGTTGTGTCTCCTTGGACAGCATCCTGCCTCAGGAGAAGAGGAATGTGATCTCTTGAGGACAATCAGCATCCAATGAGAGCATATGGACCCAGAGAGGAGATTTCATAGAAAATGGGAAAGAAAATTATCATGAGGAGGGGAAGAAAGTAAAAATGTACCTCATGCTCAGGGACCCAGGAAAATTTGTAACAGTTGTAACAGTGTAAGTAAAAGGACCATGAGTCAAAGAACAAAAGTTTTAAAAAGGCAGAAAAGGAATAGAAGAACTGAAGAGAATGAGGGAAAGAATTTTTTTTAAGGTGCAGAAAATAAAAAACAAAACAAAACAAAACCCTAAAACCTAACTTAACCAGTAAAAGAAGCTGAAGGATAAGAGAGATAAGGATATAGAGATAGATTTTAGTTAACTTAGAGGGGGGAAAGAGGAGGAAGAACTAGTTAACTAGATGAAAGGAATAAATATGTAAAATTCTAAAACTAGGAAAAGAAGTGACAAATGGGTGGAGGTGGGGGAGTGGGTTGAGCACAACTTGTGCAGGAACTACCAAAGAAAAAGGCTCCAGAGGGATAAATTAAACACAATCCCTGCCCTTGAGGAGCTCAATGTCCACTGATAGTGGTGGTAGGAGAGCAAATTCAGATAAATGTAATATCAATTGATATTTAAGTGAATAAGGAATACTTATTTGAATATTATGAGATCACATGAAGGCAAAATCATTTCATTTGGGGAAATCTTCACCCATTTACCTATTAATAAGTCAAATATACTTATTAAAATAAAAATAATTCCATTACTTCATAATATTGCTACTGCTGTCTTAAGCTAAGATCAAGCATAGAACTGCCATCTCTTTGGGTCGAAAGCTGTTTTTTTGTGCCTTTTTCCCCTCTAAGGCTGCTGCTATTCAGCATGACCTGATTCCATCTGGATAAAATATTGGTAGAAATGCCATTTACCTTCTTCTCCCTAGGGACAGTCCTGGAGCTCCTTTCTTTTTGGCCTGTGACTCACATAATCCCATTTATAGCTAGAAGGGACCTCAGGTCATCTACTCTACCACTACCACCCCTATTTTATAAATGAGGGAACTGAAAAACCAGAGCAGTTAATTGAGACAGCTAGGTGGTAAAGTGGATAGAGTATTAGACCTAGAGTCAGGAAGACAAGTTCAAATCCTGACAAAAACACTAATTATCAGGCACTGGGCAGAATCACTTAGCTCCTTCCTGCCTCAGGTTCCTAAACTGAAGATGAGGGTATGCATTTGTTAGGCTGAACAAGAAAGTAGTTCATTCTGCCTTGTTACAAGGAAGCTTTTGTTTTTAATAAGCACATTGTGTTACAATACCAGTGGCTCATAAAGACATTAAACTATTTTAATATTGTGGCATGGAAAACTAAAACTATTCTTCATTTCTTTTTGAAAAGATATCTTCATTTCTTTAACATTTTTGGGCTTCTAACACCATTTCAGCACATAAATATTCCTGAAATGGTAATGCCTGAGAGAAAAGTCATGATAACATGTATGCTGGTCACTGTAATCAAAATGGTACAATTCCTTCTAATAAATTCTTATGCCCTTCATGAAAAGGGAAGAAAAAAAAGGAATAACCAGGGAGGAATTCCAGACCAAAAAGGAGTCAGCAGTTCTATTGAACAGAACCAGTTTAGTTGGTTCCTACTTAGCTAGTGGTGGCTGAATTCAGAGAGAGTCAACTAATGCTCAAATCCAAACTCAAATCAGGAATTTGCCAGAACTCAGACCAAAGGAACAGCTCTGGATCAGACCACTTTGAAAGCTTGCCTGACTTGAGCTTCAAAGCCTAGCTTTACAACCAAAAATAACTTACCCAGCAAAACTAAATATAACCCTTATAAGGAAAAAAATGGATCTTAAACAAAACAAAACAGAGGGCTTCCAACTATTCATAATGAAAAGGTCAGAGCTTTGTAGAAACTTTGCAATTTAAGAACAGGAGTTAAGAGAAACATAAAAATGCAAACCTAGATAAACAATGATAAAGTATTAAACAAAAATAAACTGCCTTCATTCTAATATGAGGAGATAATACCTGTGTCCCCACTTTACCTTATCATCATCAGGAGTCATAGAGGAAGGAAGTCTAATTAGATAGAAGAGCTAGGAATGTTGCTGTTATGTCTTAATAATTTAAAAAGAATAGAAAAAGAGGGCAAGAAAAATACACTATAAGAAGAAGGGAAAGGAAGATCAGGGAAAATTATCTCACATAATCAGGGTGGACAAACAGACATCTATACAAATAAGGAAGAAGGGGGTCAGGGGAATGGTTGTCATTTGAATATTAGTCTCATTTGAATAGGTTGAAGGATGGAAAAAACACATTTAGACATAAATATGTATAAAAATATATCTCACTCAATAGGGAAATAGAGAGGGAAAGGAAAGAAGTTGTTCAATTGTTTTTGTAGTCATCTCCAACTCTTTGTGACCACATTGGAGGTTTTTTTGGCAAAGATACTAGAGCGGTTGGCCATTTCATTCTCCGGCTCATTTTTACAGATGAGGAAATTGAGACAAACAGGGTTAAGTGTCTTGTCCAGGATTATACAGCTAGTAAGCATTTGAACTCAGGAAGATGTCTTCCCAACTGCAGGCCTGGTGCTCTATCCATTGTGTCACTTAGCTGCTCCATTGAAAAATGGGGAGAAGAGGAAATCAGAGGGAGGGTAGATTAAGGGAGGCATCAGTCCTAAACAAAACAAACTCTAAGGACGTTCAAAAGTGTTTTCTGTGTTGTTGTTTTTTTTTTTTTTTTAGATAGTAAAGATTGGGGATGTCCATAAATTGGGGAATGGTTGAACAAGTTATGGTATAGAAATGTGATGAAATATGTGTTGTGCTGTGAGAAATGATGGGGAGGGTTTCAGAGAAACCTGGAAAGATTTATATCAGCTAATGCAATGTGAACAGGACCAGAAGAACAATTTATACAATGACAACTATATAGTAAAGGCAAATTACTTTGAAAGAATTAGGAACTCTGGTCAGTATAATGAACAACAACTATTCCAGAGTATTAATAATGAAATATGGCTAGCTGTCTCCTGATAGAGAGGTGAAGGACTCAGAATTCAGAATGAGACATACATTTTTTGGATGTGGCTAATACAGAAATTTGTTTTGCTTGACTGTAAGTGTTTTTAACAAGGGTTTTGTTATTCCTTTTGTTCTTAATTGAGAGAAGGAGGTATTGGGATGGGAGGGAGAGAAAGTGGATTTTTGCTGATTGAAAACAATGCATAATTTTAAAAAGAAACAAAAAGTAAGATATGTAGTTTTTTCTTTTCCATGTATATATGAATTCTTCCCTCAATCACATAATTCATGCAGCCAATGACAACTTATCCAATAAATTTTTAGTTGTCTGCTCAACAAATGCTTATGAATTATTATTCAGTTGCTTCATTCATGTACCTTTGTGACTCCATTTGGGGTTTTCTTGGCAGATACTGGAGTGGTTTGCCATTTTTTTTCTCCAGCTCATTTTACAGATGAGAAAACTGAGGCAAACATGGTGAAGTTTCTTGTCCAGGGTTAGATAGCCGGGAAGTATCTGAGGTCATCTTTGAACTGAGATCTTCCTGACTCCAGACTCTGCCCTTTCCACTTTGCCCTCTAGTTTCCCCAGAACATCTGTGAGAATTCACACACTTAGCTCTTATTATAGAATGTCTCTCTGTTCAGATAGAAGTGCTTTTTGAGATGATCTAATCTAATTTCTTCCCTTTAAAGATGAAGAAATAGAGGTCCAGGAAAGCAGACTGACTTGTTTTAAGTTCACCCAGTTAATTAGAGGCAAAACTAGGGCTAGAATTCATCTCCCAGTTCCCCATCCAGCCATCCTAATTACTGTACCACGTTGCTTTTTCTGTTTCCAAATTAATATTGCCTACATTGCTGTGAAACAGAATCACCTACACACTGGGAAGCCATGGGAACCTGGTGTGTGTGTGTGTGTGTGTGTGTGTGTGTGTTAGTGTGTAATTTAGCCTCCCATCTTCCCACAAATGCATATTGACTTTGCAGAGAGCATCTCATACACCCCACTCAGCCAGAGTGTCTTGTGCTTGCTCCCTTGGGGGATTTTCACTACAGGATCTGAGTTCATCGAGATCTTATGGGCTCCTTCCCTGGAAAAGTTTCCCTCAGATTAGACAGCTGAGTGTCACTAGAACTGGACAACTGGGAAAAAAGGTCACACCACATTCAAGTCGAATCTCCCGTGGGTTGAGCTGTTTCTCACTCCTGCTATGATACTCCCTGAGACTTGTGCTACCTAACATACTCCCTTGTGAGATTCCCTCTTGGCCACAGGACTTTGGAACGAGCGGAAAACTCTAGTGATATTATTAAAGTAGAACTAAGGGATATGGATGAGAAGTCAATACTTATGCCCTTAGAGGACATTGGAATATTTTTATCATTCCTACCAGATCACAGGGTTTTTAGACTGGAGACCTCCTTTATAATGCTGGTTACCTCTACTCCAGCACAGTGCATTAAAAAGAAGGCAATTTATTTGAATGAATGATTTAGTTAAGACTAGGGTATAGGGTCTGCCCTGCTGGCTCAAAAAAAAATTTTATTATGTGCACTTACAAACTATCCCTTTCATTACCTTCACTGCACCCCTCCTTTCCAAAATGCAAAACCCTAAATCAAATGTGTTAACAGTTCAGTAAAACCAATGCCTGCCTTACCTTTTCCCTGTGCATCTTAAGTTCATCACCTCTGGCAGGCCAGTCCCCTGGACTTGTTTTCATAATTCATAGCTATATGCTTTTGTATTAGTTATTTGACCCCTAGTTTCCTTATCTTTAAAATGGAAATCCTGGCAGCCACCATAGCAGCTTACCAGAATCTGGTGCTGTCTCAGAGCTCATGAACCATCCATCTATCCTTTTCCCCTCAAGAGCCCCCAGGCCCAAGCCTAGACCTTTGTAATACTAGTATACAAGCGGGATCTGGCCAGGGTTTTAATTTGGTGGCTCTTTTCCTAGAAGTCAAATGCTACCCCAGCCCTACCCCACCCCCATTCCCCCAGATGGGTTTCCAATAGAATAGTGAGTATGGTGGTTAACCCAGATGGGTAATCACTTCCCTTCTTCCCAAATCCTGCCCAGTCCTTCCAGCTTTCTTTTCATCAGACATCTCTATTTTCACATAAATAAGGTCCTCACCACCCTACCCCATAAACAGGGGTGCTGCAGTCCTAGGTTTTCTGAAAGCTATTTTCCTTGTGAATAGAACCATAAATGGAGGGGCAGAGGGGTATAGTGTGAATGAATTGATAGTTTATTGGTACAGAGGATGATGAGAACGGGAGACAAATCTCTTCCTAGGGCAATTTTATTTGGCAGCGATACTTTAAAGCTTATGACTATCACCCACAAATTCCTTTAAGCCAGGGGTTGGCAACGTATGGCTCTTTCTGCAGGAGCCATAATTTTTTTTCAGGCAGTTACAGGAGCGGCACTGTGAGCACTGTACGGCTCTCATGAAATTACATTTCAAAAAACGTGGCGTTTATGGCTCTCACGGCCAAAAAGGTTGCCAACCCCTGCTTTAAGCCTTTATCTTCTGTCTTAGAATTGATATTATTGGCTTGAAAGCAACACAGTAAGGGAGAAGCAATTGGGGTGAAGTAACTGGCTCAGGGTCACATGGTTAGGAAGTACCTGAGGCCATGATTGAACCCAGGAGCTCCCAATCTCCAGGCCTGGCTCTAGCCACCAGGCCACTTAAACACAGCCCCTACAAATGTTTTCAAGTCTGAGATTAAGACCAGGTTTCTCTTCCTATAACTCTTCACTTCTGTGCCTTTAAAAAAATTACCAAAAGATATCACATGCCCATGTATGCTGAGGAATAAAGATTTCTAAAATCTTAAAAGGGTCTCATAGTATTTGTTCCTTAAACTCAAATGTTCTTTGGCACCCCAAAACACATCCTACCTAGGCAGGAACTCAGAGGAACTAGGAAAGGAAGAATGTAGCCAACACATGGATGTGGGGAGGAGGGGCACAAAACCCAGACAGACACCTTTTTCAACTTGAATAGTATTTTCTTTATTTACAAGTTAGAATCAACAGACACAGGAAAAAGGGAGAGGACTTAGCTCAAAAAGCCTCTTGGGGAGTCAGAAGGTATGATCCCAAGGGCCCCAACAGAGTAGGATGTAGGGATAGGTAGAAAAAAAAAGTCAACGTAAAAAAAAAAAAAAAAAAAGAGCTCCCCTCCTTCCCTCCCCAGTCTAGGGGACCCCCCCTAGCCTCACCTCCCCCAACCCTGCGCCATTTAAAATAAATTAAAACAAACAACTTCAGAAAACAGGGCCCTTGGAGGAGAGTGGGCAGCTGGTAGTTGTGGCCTCAGGCTTTGGCCCAACCATGTATCTACCCAAGACCCTTCCCCCCACCTCAGTCTATGTTAAGTGGGGAGCTCCAAGCCCAAGGGAACCCCTCCTCCTGTCCCTTGAGTCCCTCAGGGGGCACTGTCCATGTATCCCTCCCCCCTTGCAGAGCCAGCTCTCCCACATGGGCGATGGGGTGAGGGGGATTTCGAGTAGAGGGAACCTCCGGAGAGGGCTAGGGGAGTCCGGTCCTGCAGAGCCTCCTGCCCTGTTGCTGCCTGGCCCCTTAGCCTGAGTCGGAGTCACTGGTATCGGAAGAGGAGGAGGAGGAGGAGGAGGAGCTGGAGTCTGAGCTGGAACTTGAGGCACTGAGGCGTGACACTGCCACCTGCTGCGCTGACTCCACCTTCTCACTCGCTGTAGTAAGAAAAGCAAAGGAAAGCCCAGGTGAGCTGTTAGAAGACTCGGGGTAGAGGCCACCCAAATGCACCTCCTCCTCAGGCCCCAACTCACCCTTCTTTGGGGGCTTCTTGGTAGAATTGAGCTGACCGCTCACATCCTGCAGCCGCTTCTCCAGTTCTCGCTTCTTCTCCAGAGCCAGCTCCTCCTTCGTCTTACCCACCGGCTTTTTGATGGCTAGAGACAGGAGGAGAAGTTAAGCCTCACACCCTTCCACACCTCCATTCACTGCACCATCTAAACAGCTGACCCAGGGAACTGTCATCTCCACTGACACTCACTATAGGGCTTTCTTGGCTTCTTGCGCAGGCAGGAAAGCACATAGCGCTCAAGTTCTCGCAGTGTGGATGGTTTGAGAGTCTCAAAATCAATCTCGATCTCTTCTGGGTTTGAGTCTCGGAGCGAAGGCTCTCGGGCCTGGATGATGTGAACCACACGGCCTAGCTTCTCTCCAGGTAATTTATTGATGTCCAGGCTTAGCTGCCGTTTCTCATCATAACTCATGGGCCGGCTCTCCTCCTCTTCCTCCGAGTCATAAGCAGCAGCTGGTGGTGGTGGAGCCGTCTTCATTGCCTTTTTCGGGGGCCTAGAAAGAGGGAGTTAAGCACATCAATGACCAGCAAGAGAACTGGATGTGACCATTCATCTTTCCATCAACAGCTCATGTCTAGTTGCTCCCATCCCGAATCAAAAGCTCATTGCTTGGGACACGGTGGGACATGAAATAGGACTGTTGAAACAGGCCACGATAATCACAGATGGCCACAACACTTCATTTTGACTCCTGCTTGCTAAATTCTCTACCTTGAACCTTACCTGGTGGCACTTCCTGGAAGGCCAAAGCCAGGAGGCCCTGCTGCGCCAGAGCCACTGCCGCCTCCACCACCACCCGCCTTCTTGGAGGATTTCTTGGGTGGTGGTGGGCGAGGCAGCCTGGGACCCTTGTCATCTTCATCCATCCCTGCTCGCCCCCGATGCTTTTCTGCCTTCCGCTTCTTCTTCTTTTCCTTCTTCTCTCGTTTCCGTTTAGGCTTGGAAATAGGCCCTTGGGATAGGGCAGCCAATTGTTCATGTACAGCTCGAAGCTGGTGGGAAGGAAAAAAAAAAAAAGGGTAGAGTGAGTGAGTGAGTGAGTGAGTGAGTGAGTGTGTGTGTGTGTGTGTGTGTGTGTGTGTGTGTGTGTGTAAACCATTAAATTGATTAGTACTAAGGGTATGAATCACAGAAAAAGGACACACCCTTCTAGCTCATTCTCCACTCCCCAAAAAAGCTACAAAAATTATCAGAATGCTCAATACCTGCTCTTGTAGTTCAGCCAACCTGTTGGCCCTCTCTTCCTCAGAGTCAGAGCTTTCAGTTTCTTCTTCTTCTTCCTCTTCCTCTTCCTCCTCCTCCTCCTCTGAGGAACTTTCACTACTACTCTCCTCACTGGAAGACTCAGAGGATGATTTAGCCAAGCCAGGGGGCAGAACAGTAGAGGCAGGTAAGGGTCCCGGTTCCAAGGGTTCATCAGGCATCTTGGCATATCGGAACTCAAACACATCCTGGAGACAAAGATAAATTCAAAACACATCCTGGTAGGGGGGAAGGTAGCACCTTCAGCTCTCTCATCCACCTGCTAAGTTAGCCATGATCACATCTCCTTTTCTGCTATGAAAAGGAAAAAGTCAAAGGAATCCTGGACCAACTCTTTTGCCTACCCATATTGTTCCTCATCTGACTCCTACCTTCTCCACTCCAGATCTTACCTGGAGTTTTCGTGCCATGGCAACGACATCATGATCAGGAGGGTTATATTTGTAACAGTTGGAAAACATAAGCCGCACATCAGCTGCAAACTCTTGTGCATCCCGATAATCTCTGTTTTCCATCTTTCGCTGTGGAAACAAAGACAGTGTCAAAGAATAATCATAACTATAACACGGAAAAAACACTTCTCCCCACCCAAAATGCCAGAGCCCCATATTGCAAACACAATTGGGGGGGGCAGCCTCACCCTCATTTCTCAAAGGTTCGTGGTCAGAAGCCACAAGGACCTAGGCTGGCTGAGGGCAGTCATCTGCAGCCAGAAAAAAAAAAAGCTTGCACAAGGGGACTAAGGCTAAAGATACTAATTATCTCTCTATTCCATATTCTTTTCCCTCCAACTATGGCACACGTACTATACTAATAAAAAAGACCAAGGAGTAAGCCAGCACCACACTTCAGATTACAGGATACTTCTCTCTCAGAAAGCCAAATTCCTACTCTCTCTGCTTTTGTTGAGTTCTGGGGCAGGGGATGCAGATATAAAAACCTAATTGTTGAAACTGATGGCCACCAAAGGTCTGAGCCAAGTGTTCCAAACTGTCTCTTAAAGTGGGTACCTTGACAGTGCTGAGGTCCATGGGGTGCTTAATAATATCGTGGTAGTCATGCAGGCCAAGAGCTGATGCATCCACGGGCTTATAGAAAGGCCAGGCATATGCAGCATGTTTTTTGGAGAGGAGCTCTTTTAAAATGCCATTGCAATGTTTGAGTTGCTCTGACAGCTTCCCTTTCTTGGAGCTCTGGTGTTGCTGCTGGGAGTCTGGCAAGTCCTTTCTTGGGGGTTTGATGGGACGGCCACTTTCCCGGCGTGTGGGGGGCAGTCGAGCTGCTTTGGGCTCTGGGCCACCCCCAGGGGGACTGGCTGGGGAGCCAGGAGCCAGGATAGCTGTTGGTGTAGGCGTGGTAGTATCTGCTTTCCGCTTCACACCCTTCTTCTGCAGAGAGAAGAGGAGAAATCATATGTAGGCTAGACATTCCTGCAGGGAACCATTCCACTCCCAATAAAGAAATCCATAGGATCTCACCTTGGTGAGTGGCTGGGCAGTAGGTGCTGCAGAGACGGCCAGCAATGGGGTGCCAGCGGAGTGCAGAGACTTGAGAAGAGGAGAAGAGATGACTGAGCCATGGGGAATGTTCAGGACAGTGGTGGGGATCTCAGGTGATGGGGAATACAAAGGTGTATGGGACAAAGAAGAGACAGCAGGCACCTGGTGGGCATTGTTGAGGCTGCTCTGAAGTGCTGGCGGATTAAAAAAAAAAATAGGCAATAGGTGAGGTTTTACTTTTAGCAAACTTTTCTCTTGGATTCTGTCCCACCTCCCCTCAAGTGAAGCCAGGGCATATTCCATTCTACAATCCAAACTGTCAATCCTTGTTACCTGCCAGCTTTGCCCCCTTCTTGTGGCTATTCTTGGGAATGGTCACCACCAGTTCCTGCTCTTCAGATGGCATCAGTGCCACCTTCTGCAAAAAGATCTTTTCTAGTGTCTGTGCCATCAATACAATGTCATCTGTGGGCTATTGGGGAGAGATGAACAATTAATTCCAGTAGGAAGAGAAATTTCCCTCCTTAAGAGTTCCCAGGCATAGGGAATTATACAAGACCTTTGGATACTTCCCTCTGTCACCTAGTTAATGTAATTCCATTACAATAAAACAAAGGCAAATGTATTATCAAAATGATGACAAATTTTGGGGTAAGTTCAAGGAGAAAATAAAATACTAAGTTGTAGAAAGAACTCAATCTCCAATCTCTGGAGAATGCAGCTACAATTACTTCATTGTAAAAGTATCAATAATCTCAATTTATGCAAAATGGCATGGTTAACTGCCATCTTTGTAGGGCCATTCCGAGGACATTACATGTTAAAAAAAAAGAAATTGCATTATGAAATTTAAATCTTGGTTCTAGTAACTGAGGGTCTGGGAAGGAAACTTAGCTTTCCTGGGTTTCTTTTTTTCATAAGAATGGGCTTTATTAAGACAATTTAACTCTAATTTCTAGGGTGTGCTTAAGTGTCCAGGGTCCTTTATCTTGGGTTAATGCTAAAGTAAGATTTTGGTTAACCAAAAGAGAACTGCAGACACAAGGAACATCTGGGGGGGGGGGAGGAGGGAGGGGAGAGAAGAAGGGAGCAAACCCCTACTCACAACATGGGGGTCCACCCACACTCCTTTCCCTTCCTGGTAAGGTTCTAGTGATGGCACTAACTTTACCCAAGTCAGTCTGGTGCAGGGCTAACACTATCTGGGGCCATGGGTAGTTATAAACACCAATGGAGGTGGGTCTACCTTGTTGTAGATGTAGCAGTTGGTGAACATGGTATTGAAATCCTGCATACACTCAGAGGCCAACCAGTAATAGTTGTTTTCCAAGCGTCTTTTGATGGTTCCCATGTCCATGGGTTGCTTGATGATCTTGTGATAGTCCTAGGAGAAAGAAGAACCACAACTCAGAGAGTTAATCGATCCTTGATTCTCACCTTCTCTATTCACATTCACACCCTATGCTTCAAAGGGCTCATGGGCCCCATCCCCAAACTGCGGCCCCCACCCCCAAAACTACAAGGAGAAAAACTGGGATTTGAACAATGGTGCTAATAATACACTAATACCTCCATGGAGTTTCCTATCTCTTCCCTTAACCACCCCCTATTCCCATCCCTTTCTAGGACATCTGTGACATTACCTCTGGGGCTGGCTATTCCGTGGGCAGCATGAGGGGTAGGAAGAAGCTAAGGATATTAGCCACCGTGGTCCTCTCCCAACCCCAGGCAGGAATCTGCAAAAGGGAGCCAGGTCATAGTAAGTTAGGGAGGGACATGTGAGGAGATATGCTGAGAATGCTATAAGGGAAGAGATGTTCTCTGAAGCAGGGAAGGATCTGAACTGCTCCCAAGCAATAGATTGAGAGAAATCTGTCTACCTAACATGGGGAATTAATAGGATACCCTTGGGGGGGGGCCGCAGCACCTGCTCTAGTATTTCCCCCATTCATACATAATCCCCTCTTACCCGGTTCCCATCCCCCACCCCATCCCAGGTATCCTCTACTCACCGGCAGGCCCAGTTTGACAGCGTCTACTGGCTGCCGGAATGGCCAGGCAAACTGATGCTTCCAAAGGGCTTTCATCACCACCTTGTGTAAGTACTGCAACTGGTTAGTGACACGACCTGGCTTCTTGGGATTAGATACTTCAGGGGGTGGTGGATTGGCAGGGGGAAGATGCAGAGCAGGCACTGAAGCCATGGTTGGGCTCTCAAATCCTTCATACAACAGTGAAGGCTTCCGGATACGCTTCCCTGGGGCTGCTGCCTCAGGGCCCATGCCCAGTAGGCCTGCATTCCCTTCCCCAGGGAGCCTGAGGGAGAAAAGGTTGAAATGAGTAAGGGGAATGGCAAGTGCATTTAAATTCTGTGTTTGAAATCACCAGAGTCCCTGTGTAAGGACCCTGGAGACCCTTAAGAGGCCTATTCCCTTTGAGATTAAGAAAGCTGCTACAGTCCAGGCCACTGTACCAAGGGCTTTACAAACATCTCATTTGATTTAATTGGAAGGCAATATACTATCATCACTTGGGTTCAGGCCCAGAGCCCAGGAGAACAAAGCACCAGGAGATAAAAAACCAGGGTCCTAAAAGAAAATTTGTACTGTTTGTCAACCTTGCTGGAGAGTTCACTTCCACAAGTGGTAGGAGAAAAGGGACAAGACCAAAAACAAGGCAAACTGTTTCAGAACCAGAATTTTGGGGAAATGGTCTCATTATGTTTGTTACCCTGAGTCCAGCTACAGTCAAGCAGCAAAAACCCCCGAGTGTCTCTCCAAAAAGAGGTTTATTAGACAAGACCAAAATAAAGTCATGGTCGGCAAAAGCCCCTCTTGTCCAATTATCATTTCCAAAAGGCACTAACCAGAAAGGCTGGCATAGATTGCCCCTTGTCCCTTTTGGGAACAAAAGTTAAGAGTGATGGAAGTCATCACTGGTAGACCCTAATTTAATCCAAAGTTAGAGAATGGATGAAAATGCTCCCCCCCTTAAATATTAGTATCTTTGCTCTTTATTATTTCTTATTTTAGATTTAAAACATTTTGTTGGTATGCAGGTTGCCTCCCCCCATTAAAACTGTGGACTTGGTGGGAACATGAAATTGTTTGCCTCTTTTTTATCATCAGAACTAAACACAGTACCTGGGACATTATTGGGTGTCTATAATGCTTACTGACATTTAATTGTTTGGAACCCACACAGCTGGGGCACTGTGGTGCAGTCCTTTATTTCACCCTTCTTGAGAATTACTTAGCCCAAGAAACTATATTTCAAACCCAAAGTAAATCAAGAATGAACACCCTAGGATTTTGAACCTTTATTGGGAAGGAAAGGACATGTACAAGAAAATCACCATTGAAAGCTATTTCACTTAAAATAAATTATAGTATCCCTCCCCACCCCATCATACCCAACAAGTCCCACTGTCTGTTCCCACAGCACAGTCACCATGGCAACCCTACACAACCCAAGATGCTAGAGCCTTACACTGAACCAGTTAGGATCTCGGCCAATACACAGGAACCACTAAGAACCAGCTGACTCTCGACTCCCACCTGTCAATGTGCCACTGAAGCAACTCATCCCCACCACACCCCCACAAGTAGCACTCTTAGACTAGACAGCATGCAACCCAGAAAAAAAAAGGCCTAAATTTTTCACCCTTTGCTCCTGAGTCACAAACTGGGTCAGTCCCGCAAAACAGAGGATGCAGCCATCTCTCTACAAACTGATTCCCCCTCAACAATCCCACCCACCCCCGCCAAAACCTAACTACGCGGATCGCGGCAGGCTGGAGAAGCCTCTCCCCAGATACAACAGTTCAACACCCGCGGAAGACGTACTTGCTGTGGGGGGTCACGTTCTGCAGCATCCTGGCTGTCCGGGGCTCTGCACCGTCCTTAGCCGCAGCAAGTCCGGGTGGCCTCGGGTCCCCTCTGCCCCAGTCCGGCCGTGCCCTGCATACCCCAGGAGGGGGGGCCGGCTGTTCTCGGCCCCCCCGGGGCGCTCCTCCCGCCCCCGGACGGTCGGGCACCAGTGCACAGGCCTCTTCGCTGCACCTGGGGGAGGCCTCAGCGCCACGGCGCGCTGCTCAGGCGGCGGCCGGTTAGAAAATGGCGGCGGCCCGGAGTCAGGGCGAACGAGCTAGGGGTCGGAGCGGGTGCCTCTTCGGACCCAGCAAGAGAGCCCAGATTCCTACCACTGCCAACTAATACGACCTGCTGCAGCTTGTCCCGGTTCCTTACTTTCGGCCAGAAATAATCGAAGGGGCTAGAAGCCGGTTCTGGAGTCGGATGGCAGCGGATAGACACGGAGGGAGCAGATTAGAGCGCCGACGCCTCCATCTTTGATCTCCTCTTAAGGGCGGAGGAGGGGGCGGGATGGCGCCGCAGACAGGCCCGGCGTATTGGGCGGGGCCCAAGAAAGAGTAGCTCCGAAGGTCTCTATGGGGTCTGCGGTACACGCCAAGGTTGGTCCCAGGCCAGGACAAGGGACATCTCCGAGCGGATGGATGTGGATTGTAATGGCGAACTCGGGAGATTTGCCGCCTCTGTAGCCGAGGGCCCAATCCTCCTCCCCCAACCTACAGGCCGCTCTGCTCCAGCGCGAAATGGCGCCGCCGAGCTCCGCGCTGGCCCTTTATATATAGTCGAGGGTGGGGGGTGGGGGAGAGGGCGGAGTTCCGCAGCTCCCGCTCATCGCCGTGCTCGCGACTTCCCTTCTGGCCAGAGCGCACACGCACGGGGGGAGGGGAGGCCTAGAAGCCCGCCCCTCCGCGGGCGACTTCCCCATTGGTGGGCTACAGTAATGACATCACTGGCCTGCCTCCTTAGCTTCAGTCACCAGGCAGAGCTTCGCTACATTGGCCCATAGGAGAGCCACAGCCCGCCCACTGCAGGCGCCAATAGGCTGTACGATGGTCCGGAGACCCAAGAGCGGGAGGAAGGTCGGGGGAAGGGAGGGTATGCCAGAGCAGCGGGGTCTCCCACACCCACAGCTCCTTCCCTTCCGGCCGCCGTCTTCCTCTCCTCCAAATCTTTCTGGCAAGCCAGGCAATTGGTGAAGGCGGGGCGGGTAGTGCCATTCGTTGATCTCTTATTGGCTGGCTGGGCGAGCGATGGGCAAGAAGGGGGGGGTAAAACAGGGACGGGGGCCACGTGGGCGTCGTTGGTCTTGCGCCCGGGCGGGGGCGTGGCAGTTGGACTCGGCTGCTGGTTGTTGTTCTCCAAGTCGCTACAGCTGCAGTTGGGTCCCTGCAATAGGGGAGGAAGGAGACGCCATCTTAGATTAGGCTTATAGAGAGCAGCCTGCTTCGTGTCCTGGCAACACGGCAACGAAAAGGGCCCGCGTCCTCCCCCTAAGACGCCTTCCAGAAATCTAATTCACAATTACCTAAAATCCTGCTTTTCCTGCTCCCCTTACACAGAAATCTTAACCATAAATTACGAGCACAAAATTCCTGATAGAATTGAAAACCCTTTCCTCCCAAACAATTTTCGCCGCTTCTACTCCAGCCCTCCTCTCCCTCCAGACCAAAGCTTCATTGTGTGCTCTTCGCCCCTTCCTAACTCGGGGAAGTGAGCTCGACCAAAAAGGTGACTACATAATTAGATTAAACGCTGCACTGGACCTGCCCTGGGAGGGAGAGGGCTAAGATCGTGCACATCTAGTGGCCAGCTTCCACTCCAAGAAGCGCAACTGGGAAAATTCAGGCCTAAACAGTCAGTGAAAAACCACGAAATTCCCAAGGCTGACCTTGGCCGCCATTCCTATGCTATCCTCCACCCCACTCCAGTAGGGCCTATTTTCCCATTCTCAAGCTTTCCTCTACCAAGAAAAGGCAGCCACCCCCACGAGGGCCTGCCACTCCGAGAAAGGAGGCGGCGTCTCTGACCCTAACCCCTTTCCTTTCGAGGCAGAGAGGCCTTTTATAGGACTGCTTTTCAGACTGCCCGGGGTTGCCAGGTTTGGCAACTCAAGCCCTCGTCCCCTCTGCCCTCCCGGAAGTTGTGGTTTAGGAGAGTTGGTTAAGGGCTAACAGGGGCGGAGGAGGGCCTGGGTGCTCGGGCCCTGAGCTCAGGCCAGAGACAGGCTCAGGACCTTGCTGTTAAGATGGCTGCCAGCCGGTCGGCGGCTTCTTTTCTCCTCTCATCTATCACAATTAAGGATAAGTAAGCCCAGACAGGTGTGGCCGATGAGAAAGGGATGCTGAGCATTAGTCACTTAGTCCCCGGACCCAGGCAGGCCTGGGTGCTCCCCTTAGCTAGAGGCCACCCCCACCCCCCTCAATGCGGCGGTGACACAGCAACTTTGCCCAGCTTCCTCCCTTCCCCCTCTGCCCTGGCACCCTTCCCCCATCCCGATGCGGTGCCTCCCTCTCCCTGGGCCCCGCACCAAGCAGTCAGAGGCCTACGGAGGGGCCCGCCCGGAGGTGGGGGAGAAGCACGAGGCCCGGGCAAGAGCGAAGAGGACAAAGAACACCCTACCCCCTACTTACTCCCTTCCCCCTAAAGCGCCTGGATTCCGGAAAATCACTCCTACCCGATCCCTCCCCTGCCCCTCCCGGGCATCTGAGTCACAGGCCCGGCAGAGCAACTGCGAAATACTTTTAGAAATGAAAACTCTTCCCTTACACAGCTTTCCCGGAAAGGTCTGATTGAGAGATTTGAAGCACACGAGAGTGAAACCAGACAAAATAAGGGCAAAATGAAGAAAGCAGGGCTCGCTCCCGATCCTGGCCCCACCCCGGCCCTAGGTCACGTTCTCTTTCCTCCCAAGCCTCGACCTTGAAGCCCTCGGTCTGCCATTTTCAGACCCTAAGTTCCCGGCTTATCTCCCCCTATTCCCCAACAATTGAAGTTAAAGATAATAGCGTTTTGGCGCCGCGGGGGGGGGGGGGCACAGCGCCCCTCAGGCCGCATCCACGTGAATGAATACACAGCCAAATTTTGATAAGTGGCACGAAGCACAACCAGAAATAGCCATGTGATAACTGCAAGCTTCCCAACTGCATTGACACAATGGGAGCACTGTAATCCTCCCTCCAAGAGTTAGGAAGGAAAGGAGGTGGAGGGGGGGGTGCTAGCATCTGAATACAAGTGAACCTTACAAGCTAATTCCTAGGGATAATTCCAAGCCAAAGGGCACCTTTAAAACATCACACCCTCAGTGGGGATGGGCAGCAGGCACCATCCACACTCCCCCAGCCCATCAAATCCCCCCCTCCCTTCTTCCCTCAAAGACGCCCGTTCTCACCTGGCTCTTGGTTCCTGCACCCCTAGGGGACGATGGGGGGGGGGGTCACTCACACCCGTAACCCCCAGTCCTCTCATTGGCAGGAAAGCGGGTGGTTGGACGCTTCCCCTCCCCCACCGCAGGGGCCCCCTAACTCAGGTACTGACCCCACCCTCTCCCACGCTCCCATTGGTTGCAAAATGCTTGATTGACAATATTCCACCCCCCCCACACGACCCC
>NC_058133.1:258991791-259016331 GCF_016433145.1 Gracilinanus agilis | reverse complement strand
CCCCTCCCCCACCGCAGGGGCCCCCTAACTCGGGTACTGACCCCACCCTCTCCCACGCTCCCATTGGTTGCAAAATGCTTGATTGACAATATTCCACCCCCCCACACGACCCCCAAACCAAACCCCAAGACCCCACTCCACCACCCTACCCATTGGCTGAAAACCTGGATGATTGACATTCTCCCTCCCAAAGAAGGCCCCTCTCACCTGGCTCCGGCAACCCTCCCGCGGGGGCTCTGCTGCTCCCCTCGGCGCGGTGTGGGGGGGAGGGTGTAATCCGGGGTGTCACCCCCCCGGAAACTGCAGCGGTGGGGGGGGGCGGTACCCCAGCCCCTCCCTTCCTGGGGGGGAGAGTTTCAGGGCCGCGCGGCCACGTCAGCAATGCCGGGATTGGTCAAGGCGGGTCACGTGCCGTCAGCCCCCCCACCAGTCATCCGGGCAAGTTTTCCGTAGGATTTCTAGGGGCGCGCATGGAGGCCTAGGGCTCGCCGTACCCCTGACCCAATCCCGCGGTCCTGCTACTGTTTCCTCTCCCAATGTGGCTTTCTTTCCAGCAGCTGTCTCACTACCCCCCATCTCTCTTCCCAGTCCCGGTTCAGCATGGCTACCGCAGCCCCAGTGCGGGCAGGGCGCAGGCGCGAGGGTGCGGTCCGAACTGGTGGGAGGAGGGGAGGAGGGGAGGATGGGGGCGGGGGGGGTAGCCGCGGGGGCGGTGCGCAGGCGCTCGAGCGAAGCGCTTGGGCCTGGCTTCGGGATTTAGGCCTTCTGGGCGTTGCGACATTTCCCTCCCCACCTTCGTGGGTTTTGAATGCTAAAGGGCGGGCTGATTAACTGGTTTTTACCCCTCCCGTCTTCGTCCTAGGGCGTAACTTTGCTGCCACCTCAGTCCCTGGCCTAGTTTCTGCGGGAGGGTGGGCCCTAGGGTACTCAGAGCACGAGGGGGAGGGGCGGCCGGCCGGCCGGCCGGGGAGTGGAAAGCTAGGACTGCCTTTGCGTTTGAGGGGTCGAAGGTGAAGGGCGTACTTCGTATTGTAGGTAGCCTTTGCTATTTGGAAAACTTTTGAGAGCCTATCTCTTCCGTCTTGCTCAAGTTACCACCCACCCCTGTGGCCTGCGTTATTGCTGTAGTTTCCTTGGTCTACCTCAAGTCAATACATGCAAGTTTCTTCCTGCTCCAAGCGCCCTTCACCCAGCTAGCAGACAATATTCCTAAAGCTTTGGCCGGATCTCTAGGAATTTTCCCTGTTCCCTTCAGATAAACCACAATCTGCTTGACATTTAAAGCCCTTCCCAATCTGAATCATCTAGATCTTTATAATCTGAGTTCACATTACTCCTTTTCACAGACTCTACTCCTAATGACATTTGTTCTCCTGCTTCAGTGGTTTCCAAACTTTTTTGGCCTACCGCCCCCTTTCCAGAAAAAATATTAGCGCCCCCGGAAATTAATTTAAAAAAAATTTTAATAGCAATTAATAGGAAAGATAAATGAACCTGTGGCCATTACTGCTCCCCCCCCCCCCCAATCGCTGGAGTACCCACCAGGGGGCGGTGGTGCCCACTTTGGGAATCACTGTGGTTCATTGCCTTTTTTCTTCACTGGCAGTTTGGGGCCCTTCCCCACACCCTTAGGCATGGAATTGCCTTCCCCTTCACCTCTTTGAATTCCTGTCTCATTTATAGGTCACTCAGAATCTTCCCCACTCCATATACATAAACTTTTTTTTTTTTTTAACTCCTAACCTTACATCTTAGAGTCAATACTGTGTATCAATTTCAAGGTATAAGGGTGGATCACAATTGGGCAATGGAAGTTGTGACTTGCCCATGGTCACAGCTAGGAAGTGGCTGAGGCACTGAGGCAAAATTTGAACCCAGAACCTCCCATTTTGTGGCCTTACCCTCAATCCACTGAACCACCTAGCTGCCCCCAACATAAATTTTTGCAGACTTGGGTTTTACTTATTTGTGTTTTTGTGGTTTCTCCCTAGTAGAATGTATACCCCAAGAGGAGGACTGTTTGGTTTTTCTCTGCTCTTCCCCAAAGTGAAAAGAACAGTAATGGAGATGAACTTCCACTCTTTCTGAGGATCTCAGTTATCCCTTTAAGAGAAGTTAATGGGAAAGTATTAAATATATGAGGGTGGGGTTGTACCTCTATCCCCAGTTAATTAGGAAGGCTTAGACAAAAAAAAAATCTAATGTCCTCATCCACCCATTTTACCAAGGGAAGTCTTCACAAATGTCAGAACCATTGTTAACTAACTCTGAGCTATTATGATTGTATTTCTAACTATCCATTATAGTAGATTCCATAAAGCAGCAAAAGTGGAGACCTTCTGAAACTAAGAAGCTATTGCCCAAGTCAAAAACATCAACTGTTTGCTGCAACAAGATGTATTGTTCAGTCCTATCCTACTTTTCCTAAGCCAAGATACTAGAGTTATTTCCTTCTCTAACTCATTTTTTACAGATGAGCAAACTGAAGAAAACAGGGTTAAGTGACTTGTCCAAGCTCACACAGCTAGGAAGTGTCTGAGGCCAAATTGGAACTGAGAAAGATGAATCTTCCTGATTCTAAGTCCAGCATTCTGTCCACTTTGCTAGTTACCTAATTACCTAAAATAGGATATATTGATTAAATTTCTTGAGACAAGGATTGTAGGAAGAAAAGGGAGCAAAAGCATTCTCCACAAAGGAAATACAATACCACTAGTTGAAATTCAAAAGAGTACATGATAATGACATCAAAAGAGGAAACAAATTTCTAGGTTAGTCTCTTAAAAAAATGGCAAACTAGGTGTCATTTTACAGATGAGGAAACTGAGGTAAACAGTGAAACGACTTGCCCAGTAAATGTTTGGGACCAGATCTGAACTCAGAAAGATGAGTCCTCCTGACTATAGACCCAGCACTCTGTGCCAGTGCATCTGTATGATAAGGTAGCTTGTAAGGAGTAGGAAAAACATTTCAATATATTTGTAGCAGCATTTTTTATGGTAGAAAAGAATTGGAAAAGAAAGCAGCTATTCATTGGGGAATGGCTAAACAACCTATGGTACATGAAAATATTGAAATATTATAGTGCTATAAGAAATTATAAATACAAACATAGGCAACTTGAACTGAGGAGAAGTTAAGTAGAACCAGAAAAATGATATATACAATATAAATTGAACAGCAACAACAAAACAATGGAAATTGAAAGCTATGGAAATATGACTAATCATGGTCCTGAAAAAGATCTGATGGGATCCTTCCCACTTATTCTTTGTAGAGGTGATGGGCCATATGTATAGAAAACTGCATATTATGTCAGATTTTTCCATATATTGTTTTACTGAACTTATTTTTTTCCTCATTTTTTATCCTTTATTAATGGCTCTCTGAGATATAGACTGACTAGACAAGATGATGCTATGGACAAAAGGATCAGAGTCTTCATTGGTGAAGGTCCCTGGCCTTATTTAGGCAATAAGGTCCAATACTTCTCAGAATGCAAGTTCAAATTAGGCATCAGGCATTTGGTTTTAGCATGTATGAGAAAAACAAAAAAATCCATCTGAGAAAAACAAACAAACAAATAAAAAAATTATTGAACTTGAAAAAAGATGAAGTCAAACTGGCACTCAAAAAAAGAAACATTAGAGCACAAAAATAGTGAAACGTTCAAGCAGTGTTGAAATAGCTTGTGTGTTGAAGCACATAGATACAAGTAATCTCAACACTGCTAATGATAGCTTTGTGTATTTCTCTGTCACCGTAGCAAGAAAAAAATGGTCCCCCCTTTTTTTTCAGGGCTGGAAATATACCATATAGAATAACATTATTGTTAAACTTCTGAGGAGGAGGAATAGAGGGGAATCATTCATGCAGTGTTTGCCAGAAAAAAGTAGGTTTATAGGCTCTGAAGATACACAAGGAAGGAATAGGGCCTAGGTACATCAAAGAAACAAAGAGAATCTAGACAAAAGTTTGTACTCATTATTCCCCCAATCCCCTCTCCTTCCCCATCTATATAGCAGTCAGGTTCTTATGATAGGCCTGAAACCTAATCACTAACTCTTGGCCTTTTTTTTTTTTAAGAAAAAAAAAGTGGTTTACAGTTCTGTAATACAAACTTATAATCTATTCTGTAATATTAAAAATTCAAATTCAGTATTTTTGAACATAGAAAACATTTATATTGGATTTATGTAAAGACTTTAAGTGTTAAACTGATAAACTCTGAATGCAGATTAAAGCATACTTTAAAAAAACTTTATTTTTATTGTTTTATTTTGTTCATGCTTTCTTTTGTTGCATGACTAAAATGGAAATGTGTTTAACATAACCTCACATGTATAATCAAAATCAAATTGCTTACCTTCTCAAGGAGGGAGAAGGATGAGAGGGAAAAAGAGAATTTAGAACTCAAAATTTTTTAAAATTACAATTAAAAAATTTTTTACATGGAAATGTGAAATGCTTAATGAAATAAAAATAATTTTAAAAAAGATTACTATAAATGTTAATACAAATTGACTTGGAGTAGTAGGAGATGTGATAGTGTGGGAGAACTATGATAGTTTGAACATCTCTCTCTAAAGTAGGTATGAGATTATTGTTAAAATAAATAAAATTGTTTCTGGTAGACTTGTGCCTAAAAGACAGTATTAATATTTTAAGTTAACTAATATTTTGAGACTATTCATGTTTTTCTTTGACAAAAATGAAAAAATACTGTATATAACAAGTTTATAGTTTTATATACAATTTCCTTTTTTGCTATTCTTTGCATTTTAAGATGTTTATATGTATTCATTTTTACTTAGTTTATAATTTAAAATGTTTTTTAAAGAAGCCATGATACTGTGCCTTAAAGAAGAAGGTCTTGTAGGCCAGGCCTGATGCAGGCCAGACTGAGATAATGAAGAACACCCAACCCAGGGCTTCTTAGCCTTTTTTTGTGTCACAGACCTTTAGATAGCTTCGTGAAGCCTATGGACTTCTTCTCAGACTAATGTCTTTAAGTACATAAAATAAAATACATAAAATTACAAAAAAGCTAATTATATGTATATATATATTTTTTGGGGAGAGGTTATACATGTATCATTGTTCAAACCGATTTCCATATTATTAATATTTGCAATAGAGTGATGGTTTAACACCAAAATCCTAATCATATACCCATTCATCCAGGTGATCAATAATATATTTTCTTCTAAAAGTTAATTATATTGAAATCATTATAAAAATATTTTTTAAAACCGCCTTAGGGACTTAAGTCTTAGCCCCTTGCCTTTCAGGTTAGAAACTAGCCTCACTTACATTTTGGAGACCCTAGTAGATATTGATCCTATTACTTCCCTTTCCTTGGTGGCATGGTCCTAAAAGTTTTCTAGAGGACCTTCTACTACTTTAGTGCTCTTAGAGCTGTTCATGGAAAACTGCTGACTTCTAGGCTATAAGAAGTGCTTGCCCTAAGAAGGCAAGCACAAGAGGAAGACAGTGTTGGTAAAAGAAAAGCAAAAACAAAAATTCCCTAAAAAACCCCAAGAACAAGCAATGTGATGGTTCTCTGAAGGAATGTAGGGCTGGAGTGACCAAATATGAACCAGAAATTCCAGGCCTGAGTCCTGGATCTGTCACGAAATGGGTGATTTGGGGACCAGTTCACATCTCCAATTTAACGGTTTATGTATAGAGTGATGATGCTAATGTGCAGGCTGTTTGGTCTGGTCACCCCTAGGTGCTTGCCAAAAGCTTCATTCCACTTAGCCTTTATGGATAGTGACGTGCAAAAATATTACCCCCAGGGGTCATAACGGACCAGAGAGAGAGAGAGTGTACTTGGCTGGACCATTTTAGGATTTCCAAGGCTTTTAGCTTGATTTGGGCTTTCTTTAGAAGAGGCACATTTGGATATGACTTTGGCAAATGGGGACCATCAGGGTATACAGATGGGAAATGTGGATTTTCCAAATTGAATGTGGGGATGCAAGCGCCAGTAGTTTGTGATGGACAATGTCTAAAATCCTTTGTGTTTTTCCCATCCAGTGCATTTCCCAAAACTTCACTTAGCTATCTGGACCCTGGATTTCCTAAGGGTCCTTCTCACAACTCTTTGTTTCTTATACAGGTGACCATATGATTTAGGGCTTGTGCCATCCCACCTGTCATTAATGTACTAGTGGACATCAACATTCTCTAGAAGTGCAGCCTTTTTCAACTGCCCACTAAACTATGACAGTTCCAGAGAAAGTTGTCTCAGGGCTACTTCTGGGATTAAGGAATTGGGGAAGGGCACGGGCAGATCTGTTATACTGGTGGTGTGGTGAATAGAATATTGGATTTAGTAGTCAGAAGGACCCGAGTTGGAATCTCACTTCCTTAGCTGTGCCTCAGTTTCCTTATTTGTGAATTTGGGTAATAAGAGTACCTTGCATATAGAGTGGTTGTGAGAAGCAAGTATGACAACATGTGTAAGTAAAGCACTTTGATCACCAACATACACTAAATTAAAATCTGTATCCGAACTTTTTGTTTTTGTTTTTGTTTTTGTTTTTTTAATTTTTGTTTTTGAGCACCGTTTCCATGCTGACAAGGTCACATGATCAGGGCTTATGGAAACAGAAATAAGATCAAAGACAAGACGGGGTTTGGCCAATAGATGGAGCTTAAGAGCTAATTTCTGAATGGGTCCATGCATTCCCCGGGACAACCGGGGTACAGTGAGCAGAGTACCCCAGAGGGAGGCAGAAATGAGCACTTACTCGGTACTTGCCCAAGACACCACATTCACAACCACCAGGGTGATCTGGCATTCCTCGGGACCCAGATATGGGAACTGAACAGCATTATCTGTCTATTAAGCCTACAGGTTGGTTAAATAGAGCTAAGAAATATTAGTGTGGTTGCTGGGTGAGATGGGATGCTCTGTTGGCAGGTTAAGATAGTACAGGGAATGGAGTGTAGGATTGGGAGTGAGGAGATCTGGGTTCAAATCCAGCCTTAGATACTTCCTCACTATGTCAAGTCATTTTTCAGTCATGCCTAATTATTCATGATCCCATTTAGAGTTTTCTTGGCAAAAATCATGGAGTAAGTTGCCCCTTTCTTCTCTGGGACCCTCATTTTGGAGATGAGAAAACTAAGGCAAACAGGGTTAAGAGACTTTCTCAGGGTCACACAACTAGGAAGTGTCTGAGACCAGATTTTGAAGTGAGGTAAACTAAGTCATTGTCCAGAAAAACCTGTTTTTCCCTGGGGAAAAATAGAAATCAGAAATGAGCCTTCCTGTGAAGGCCAGACAGCCCAAAATAACATTCTCATGAGAAAATCACTTCCTACAGCTGCTTCACAATCCAGGATAAGAGATAATGGTGGAAAGTCCCGCGCTACTAGCTTCCTTCAGTTTTCTTCAAGGATATGTCTCAGTAATGAACATTATTTTCTTTGTATTTTAAACCCTATAAAAACTACATTATAATTTTAGTTCGGGACAGCCTTCACTAGGAAGGTTGTCCTGGCCAGCTGGGTACGTTTATTAATCAATAGATTAATAAATATTTATTGGTTCCATTAATTTGAACTTCTGGGTATCTGGACTCTGAAGTACCCTGCTTCAATTCGAACCCAGCACCTTCTATCGCTTGGTCTGGCTCTCTAACCACTGAACCACCTAGCTGTCCCAATGTCTACGTTTTTTGATGTACATTAAAGTAGTTGGCTGAAATTTGGCAGGTTCCTATCCTGGAAAATTAATACCTCTACATAGAGATAAAGCCAGACATGAGGTCAATTTTATTCAAGAAATATAGTTTTCCTTTAGTTCAATGTTACCCCTAAATGCAAATTAATGGTCCCTTAGAATGAATAAATGAAAAAATCATTTGCAAAGTGCTATGTTCTTAGCCCTTAAAAGAATCCTGTGTCCAGTGACTTTGTGTTTTCATAACTTTTGAGGTTTGTTTTGTAATCTTCTTCTCTCCCATAATTGCTTAGCATGTCTCTTAAGAAAATGCTTCTAACTGGGGTCTAAAGCTAGCATCATGGTTTTGGTTTTTGTTTTGTTTTCCCCAGCCCGTCAATGAAGTGCCTGCTTTGGGCCAAGCACGCACTACAACTATGAGACAGTCTTGAGTGGCAGCCAGAGAGAGCCCAGAGAGTGTCCGGCCTGGGGCAGTGAGCCCGGTCAGCCTTGTGGAAGAGGGGTCAGGCCAGCCTCGGCCAACTCTGCTTGGCCTTTCCCTTCTGGTTGTACCTAGGGATGGAGGAGATGGAAGGAGAAAGGACCGCTTTGCCTGGGTGCCTAACAATTTTGGAGTCTGGGGGCAGATTCTGTTTGTGTGAAGAGTGATTTTCGTTTCCAGGTGAGCTACCAGGACACGGGAAGAGCAAGGCCACGTGATTTGGGATCTGCAGAAGCCTTCCATGCTGTGCATTTTCCTCTTGTTCTCTGCTGACCCCACAGGAAGGAGGGTTAGAGAGAGGGGAGTCGGCCTGCCTCTCCTTCCCTCCCCTCGGTACTTGCTCCTACACGCAGGGCTGTGGTTAGCCCTTGTCATGCTCCACTCTGGCCTTTAGGCTTGGGTGAGTGGGTGGTCATCATAATGCTGAGAGAGACTGTGACCCGTAGGGTTTGGGTTTTGGTTCATCCTTCTTGCCTAGAGCAATGCCTGTTATTATCATCTGGACCAAATACCTCATTTTACAGAGGGGGATATTGGGTCTAGAATCGGAGGACTGCAGGCCACTGGGTGAGAGAGGGCTAACAATGAAGAAATGTTGTATTTCGAATAGCTCCAGGGCAGTGATGGGCAAACTATTCCCCCTCATCTGGATGTCCAGGCATAGTGATTAGGGAATTGCTTAAGGCAGTGATGGGCAAACTATGGCCTGGCTCTGGCCTGCAGGGAATAGTTTGCCCATCACTGCCAGGGGATAGGAGTTGTTTGGATGGAGGCTGTGGCTGCATTGTGGACTTTCCTTTTTCTTAATAACCTTTATAACTTAAGATCCTTCCATCTTAGAATCAATACTGTGTATTAGTACCAAGGCAGTAGAGTGGTAACGGCTTGGCAATGGGGGGTTAAATGACTTGTTCAGGGTCACACAGCTAGGGATTGTCTGAGGACAAATTTGAACCCAGGACTTCCCATCTCTGGGCCTGGCCCTCTATCTACTGAGCCACCTAGCTGTCTCCTCATTTTGGATTTTTAAATTCACACCCAAGAACTACTCGGTTACGCTTAATCTTTATAGGGAATTCTTGGTTGTTAAAGGAACATACAAGTTATTCCAGCCTTAATCCTTTTATTGCCTGAGTTATCTTTACTTCACCAAATATTTTATTTTGGATGAGAGAGCTATATCTTCCACTTTACTTGGGGTACATATCCCCAAGAGGGATTCAGGAGGTATATCTTGATATGGCTATATTTAGTATCTTGACCTTTTTCAGAGAGTTTATTATTTATAGTCCTTATTTCCCCAAATAAACTAATTGTGAAAGTGATTGTTTCCTTTGTGGCTTTGTGTCCTCAGCACCTTACACATAGCAGGCATTAAATAAATGTTTGTTAAATTGAATTCTAGTCCAGGAGCATGGCTCTGTCCCAGGACTAGGTCCTTGATCACTCAGTTTGGATGGTTATTAAGCCTATTTCATAATGAAGAGGAGGAATGAGCTACCCGTGCCATTGAATTTTATCCCGGGATAAAATTGGTAGGTCGTCAGTAAGAAAACATGCCAGTCAAAGTTTTAAAAAATTATTTATTCATTTATCCATCTATTTATTTATATAAGAATTTGTCATCTCTTCTGTCTGATGCCCCCTCCCTCACTTAAATACTTTTAAAAATAAAGACTTATTTTTACCAATTGCATATAACAACAAATTTCCACAGTTAAGCACTTTAAAAAAGCGTTTATTTCATAGTTCAGAAAAATAAATTCCCACATTGGCCACATCATTCGATAGAGCACTAGGGCCTGGAGCCAGAAGTTCATATCCAGTCTCAGATATTTATTAACGATATGACCCTGGGCAAGTCACTTATTCTCTATAAAATGGGATCACAGTGACATCTACTTTCCAGAGTTATTTTGAGCCAGTCAGTAAGCATTTATTAAGCACCTATTATGTGCCAGGCACTATGCATAAGTGGTTTGTGAGAATCAAATGAGATATTTGCAAAGTGCTCCTCTCTGTCTTCAAAACTTGTTGACTGTCCTTGTTTGTTTATTAGAAACCCTTATTTTTGATCTTAGAGTGATACTAAATGTAAGTGTCAAGGCAGAAGAGCAGAAAGGGGTAGGCAATGGGGCTAAGTGACTTGCCCAGAGTCACATAGCTAGAGAGCATCTGAGGCCAGATTTGAACCTCAGAGATGAACTTCCCTGGTTCTCCATCCTCTGAGCCACCTAGCTGCCCTTTGTCCTTTTATTTTTTTTTAATTTATTTAAAAAATTTAAAAACTCTTATCTTCCATCTTAGGATCAATACTGTGTATTGGTTCCAAGGCAGAAGAGTGGTAAGGGCTAGGCAATGGGAGTTAAGTGACTTGCCCAGGGTCACATAGCTAGAAAGTGTCCGAGGCCAGATTTGAACTCTAGGTCTGGCTTTCTGAGCCACCCAGCTGCCCCACCCTTGTCCTTTGTTTTGAAGAGGACCAGTGACATCATGGGGTGATGTCCTGACTTGCTTATGAATTGGATTGAAGTGAGGCAGAGTTGCACAACATCATCAGCCTCACTCTCTCTTCCAGAGTCATCAAAGTCCAGCAGCAGGACAAAAGCCAGGAGGAGCATGCCTGATGATGGCTTGGATGCTGGGGATGACTTTGGCCCTCTTGGAGGTCTGACCAAGCTCTAATGGACTTCCAAATGAATTGTTCTCTTCAGCCCCATAATCTACAGAGAGGTCTGAGGTCTGGTGCTTACTCTTAGCCTGGTCTAACCCGTCTGCACAGACAGCTTTACTAGGGTGGAGCTGATGGGAATACTTCACTTCCTGGAGCCCCAGTGCAGAACTGGGTGTCAGGGAGACCCTAAAGGCCGATAAACAGCCCTGAAAAGGGCTTAGCCAACCCTCACACTAGAGGTGCTGGTCCTCTCTGAACACCCCATCTGCTAGCTGCTATTGTTATTTATTGATCTTATACGACATAAACATACATGTCTCCTTCTTCATCGAAGGCCATTCTTTCTTTCTCTGGCAGGAATTGGGTGTCCTCTTTCATCTTCAGACCTCTGTCCTGTCTGGATCAGAGTTCTGAATTCTTTTAAAATGATTTTACTCTGGGATGTTGCATTATTGTATAAATTGTTCTAGTTCTGCTCATTTCTCTCTGCACCAGTTGATAAAGGTCTTCCCAGTTTCCTCTGAAAATCATCATTTTTTATGGCACAGTACTGTTCTCCTACATTCACCTACCTTAGTTTCCTTCAGTTCCTCTAATGTCATTTTTATTTTTTTTGTCATCTTTGCCAATATGATGGATGTGTGGTGGAACCTCAGAGTTGCCTTAATTTTCATTTCTCTATTTATATGGCGACTGAGCATTTTTTCATGTAGTTGTTGATTGCTTAGATTTCTTCCTTTGGAAACTGGCTGTTCACAACTGATGATTTATGTATTTGGGAATGGCTCTTGTTCAATATATATCTTGGAGACAAGACTTTTATCAGAAAAATTTGCAGCAAATATTTCCCCTCATTTATCTGTTTCCTTTCCAATTTTAATTTCATTAGATTTGTTTGTGCAAAAACTTAATCTTACATAATAAAAATTATTCATTTTGTTTTCCATGTCCACCTCTTTTGCTTGTTTAATTATGAACTTTCCCTTCATTCATAAATCTGAAAGGTAATTTTTTCCTTGCTCTTCTAGTTTATTGATATCAACTTTTATGTCTACATTGTATATTAATTTACTTTATTTTAATTAATTACATTAATTAAAATCTTGGTATAGTGTGAGATATTGGTTATACTTAATTTTAGCTAAATTGCTTTCCATTTTTCTTAACTGTTTTTCTCAAATAAGGAATTCTTACCCTAGTAATGAGGGCCTTTGGGTTTATTGAACACAGTGTTACTGTGTTTGTTAGCCTTTGTGTGTTGTTTATATAATCTGTACCACTGGTCAGTTACTCTATTTTTAAACTAGTTCCAAACCAACTTTGTAGAATAGTTTGATTTCTGGAATTGATAGACCCCTTCCTTCTCACTTTTTGTCATTATTACCCTTAAGATTTTTTACCTTTTCCTCTTCTATAAATTTCATTAATATTTCTTCTAGCTTTATAAAGTAATTCTTTGGTAGTATGATTAAATGTAGCACTGAATATCTAAACTAACTTGAGTAATATTATAATTTTTATTATATTGGCATTCTCTAATTATGAGCTATCACTATACCTACAAATGTTTAGGTCTATTTTTATTTCTGCAAAGAGTATTTCATAGTTGGGTTCATATAGTTCCTGTATGTATTTTGGTAGATATACTCCCAGATATTTTATATATTCAAGTATAAATACCTTTTATTTTGTAATTATACTTTATAATACATAAATTATATATAATATATTATTTATTATTAATATATCTAATATACTATAAATGTCCTTATTTATTTTATAATATATATTATATATTTATTTGAAATGGAATTCCTCTTCTAGCTCTGTTTTATAGCCTATGGTTTTGCTGAATTTATTATTTTTCAGTTAAATTTTTGGTTGTTTCCTTAGGTTTGCCCTAAGTAAATCATCATATTACCTGCAAGAACCTGGTATTTTGTTTCCTCTTTATGCTTCATTTCCTTATGCTAATTCCCTTGATTTTTCTTTCTTATAATATTGCTTTGGTGCATTTATAGGACTATATTAAATGGTAGTGCTAATAATTTGTGAATACATTACCCTTGATCTTATCAGTATGACTTCTAAATTTGCTCCATTATATATAATTTTTGCTCTTTGTTTTAGATAGATATATGCTTTATTAAGAAAAGATCAATTTATTTATTTCCTTTCTAGAGTTTTAAATGGAAATTGGTTAGATTTTTTCAAAAGCTTTTTAAACATCTACTGATATAATCATGTGCTTTCTCTTACATTATTAACATTTTATTACATTTATAGTATTTCTTATGTTGAATCAACTCTGCATTCTTGGTATTAAAAAAACCAGCCTAGTCATAGTGGATAAACTTTCTAATATGTTTTTAGAGTCTAGTTGGTAATTTTCTATATTTTTTTTCCAACAGTGTTTATTAGGGATATTCACCAATACAGTTTCGTTTCTCTGCTTTATCTCTTCATCATTTAGATATCAATATTTTATTTGTAACAGACGTTAGAAGACTGCCTATTACTATAAACAGGTTATATACTATTAGTTAATTAAAAATTTTTTTTATAAAATTCACTTTAAAATCCATCTAGACCTGGAGTTCTTTTTTGGGGGAGTTCATTTATGTCTTGTTAAATTTCTTTCTTTCTTTTTGGTATTGAGTTGTTTAATATTCCCTCTTTAGTAAATCTGGGTATTTTATATTTTTGTAACTATTCTTTAACATAGTTTTGAACTATTCTTTAAGTTACCAGTTTTGTTAGCATGTAATTGGACAAAACTATGATACTTTCCTTAATTTCCCTCTTAAGTTCTGAATTTGCTTTCATTTTTTTTTATCAACAATTTGGTTTTCCTTTCTCTTTAAAAAAATTAGCTAATTCCTCATTTGTTTTTTCCTCCAAAACTAGTTCCTAATTTTATCAATTTCAATGAGCTTTTTCTTTTAAAATTTATTATTCTCTTCTTTAAATGTCAAACTTTCTACTTTATTGCTTAATTTTAATTTTTTATTTATTGTTTAAATTTTTTGTTTTTAGTTCTATGATGATTTTTCGCTTTTAATTTCCTTTTATAAATTTTTATTTTTCTATTCCTTCTGAAATATTTTGGCCTGTTTTCTGTTAATATTAGCCTCGCCTGGCTAAAACTTGACTCATAGAATAATGGCATTACAGGAAGACTTTTGACATTTTTCAGATAAGAAGCCAAAGATGAGTTTGAGCTTCCCAAAGGGATTTAGCTTTTTTTGGAAGGATTCCCTTGACACTGTCTCTGTAGGCATGTGAAATTCCCCTCTTAATCAGCACATTAGGAACTTTCTAAATGTAGTTTATTTGTTTTTTTGTTTTTTTTTTTTTTAAATTTTAAACCCTTAACTTCTGTGTATTGACTTATAGGTGGAAGATTGGTAAGGGTAGGCAATGGGGGTCACGTGACTTGCCCAGGGTCACACAGCTGGGAAGTGTCTGAGGCCGGGTTTGAACCTAGGACCTCCTGTCTCTAGGCCTGGCTCTCAATCCACTGAGCTACCCAGCTGCCCCTCTAAATGTAGTTTAAATTGTAACCTGATTTAAGAGATAATTCTCCCATAGCAAATATGTTGACCACAAAAGGATAAGTAGTAGGGTTAGAAGATTGCCTTTCACTTCCGAAGCTTTCCTAGATCCACAAGATCATATTTATTTATCTCGGAGGCAAGTTGAAGGGAAAAATTCAGTAAAGCCACACATCTGCTGGCGTGAACATTGCAGAATGAGAGAAGGCTGTCTCCTTTGTGGGTTCTGGGTTTTTCTTTTTTGTTTTGGATTTGTATAATTAGTCTGTGGAAACTTTTCACAGGGTATCTACAGTAAGGGCTAGACTGAGAAACCTTAGGTTTTAACAGGGAGGACAAGGCTTTTTATTTTTACTGTTTTTAAACTTCGTGCCCTGTTTCCATCAATACTTTATGCTCTTTTAACCTCATTCTTCTGTAGGCATGTAAACAAAAGACTTGCCTGTTGTGGTTGTGCCATTATCTCTGAGTCTCGGTACTAGACCCTGGGAAGGTCCTGGTTTGGGTTATCATCTGTAGTTTCTGACAACTAGTTCAATGGTCTTGGTTCAGTGGTTCTGGTCTAGTATAAACGCTGCAGTGGTTTAATCAGAGACGACCTTTCTGGGCTACTTCAGGTTCCTGTTTTGATTGCTTGTTAAGTAATCCTGGTAAGAATACACATCTGTTATATACCTTAGTGTCATATGGAGGATAGGCCAGAAATCGCTGGGGATCTCATTCTTTCCTGTTACTGTCTGAACGATCTTTTTTACAGTTTCTTACATTTATAACTACAAAGCTTTTCTGAGAACTGACACAAATATTTCTTTTGAGGGGCTCAGTGAGTTGGTTTCGGTGATAGTGACTTGGTAGTATAGTTCCAAAATCATCCTTTTGGGTACCTCAGATTCTGGTTCAAATGTTCTTGTTAAAAAATGTTTTACTCTAAAACGTGAGATCTAGTCAGCCTGTTTCTTCTAAAGATATTATTTCAGGCTGTCTAATGGTTAATTTGGAAGACTCCAAGGAATTAAAATTAGAGAAAGCCCAGTTTTAAAAATCTTTGTGAAATGTTTAGAAAAGATTAACTTTAGGGGATAATAATCTTTGGCTTAGAAAGACCCTTTAACTTTAATACCGTGTATGGGCTAACAGACAATAACTTTAACGAATTGCTTATTGACACATTTGAGCAGACCCTCCAAATAAAAAAATTCTGCCCTAAAATTAAAAAACTGGCTGCCCAATAATTGGCTTTGATATCTGTCTCTACAGATGTATCTATGGGCTTTGATCATCCGAAAATTTCACATTTTTATGCAAATGAGGAACTAGGGTCCTGGCCCTGACTTCTAGCATGATATACTGCCCTAATTTTTTTTCAAAGAAAAGTAGTGAGAAAGTGATAAACTGGAGCAAGTTAAAGGAACTTAGCTAGGGTGCAAATGAACATCTCTTGGGAAAGACTAAAAATAACGTTGAGACTGTAAACAGAGAGAGAAGATCCAACAGATTCTATGGTGGTCAAAAAAATGTATTGTAAAGTAGAGAACACATTAGAAACATGACTGGCCCCTAAGACCTAAGACTTATGGGCATCATTTCAGGTTCTTAGAGGGGACTGAGAGATACCTGAAACCTCTTCTAGAACAAATAGCAAAATGTGTTCAATGCTAGTGCTTAAGTCAATGAACTTTCACACCTGATGCTAAACTCTCCTTCTCAATAAGCAGAGATTTATTTCCCTGGATCCTTTGATTAGACTTTCAGTGGATGTAAAATTTTAGAATAGGTAGGAAATACTGCCTAGTGTAATTAAGTTTTTAAAAAGAGTCTTTTCTCTGACCAAGTTGAGGTGGCAGAGATAAAGACAGACATGAAAGAAAGAAAATATTTTTTCCTGGTTTGAAGAAAATTTTGGCATTTTAAACTAATTAGAGATTAAATTTGTAACTGAAATATATTATTTCTACTGTAAATTTTTAGATTATGGTTTCTGTGTTTTTGTAAATGAAGAACTATATTAGTGGATTCTTTTTGGGGGTACATCCCCCTAAGATCAAGACTATATGCAAATAGTACTTAAGACTTTTTTTTTTTAGACATCACTTTCTCCTGGTGGGTGATAGATTCATTGTTCTAATGGAGAGTGATTTTACTGCCTAGAGAATACTGATATAGCCTTAAAGAAAAAAAGAAAAAAAATGGTTCGCAGTCTTCAGCCTTTAGGTCTTATCAGGTGAAAAATTTCTCTTAGGAAGATAATTTTACCTTACCACTGTATTTTTTTCTGTAAATGGGTCAACAGAACCCAATTATTTAGGTAAATGAGAAGCAAAGTCAACTAAAAGAAACTGAAATAGACTATGCAATTCAAAATGTAAAAGTTTTTGCAATTGGTACATCATAAGAAAATTTTTATAGGAGAGATTCAATAGAATGTTAGACTGGGATATGATTGGTAAACCAAGATGAGATGTAGTAAAGGTAATGAAACATACGTTAAGAGTTGGGGTCAGAGTGTAAAAAGAGAGATGTACTTTTGAGGTTGGTAGGACTTTAATCTAAATCCATAGGAAGAGAAAAGAAAAGATGAGGAATAGAGTGGAAAGTTAAAGTACCTTGGACTATTTGAGTATGGCTTACTAAAATTCTGTCCTTCAAGGACCATTAAAAGGGTACTTGAATCTTTATATGAAAAGATTTACATTCATAATATCATTATATAATTTCCATATTTCAAGAGAGCCTCGTAGTCCCAAAAAGAGGAACATGAGAATGTAAGACTGCCGTTATAAATCTTTGAAAGTAAGTTAACTGAAAATAGTGGGCCCTGTAATTTGAGGGGTTGGCAGCTAATGGCCCTTGGGAAATTTGAGATTTTGAAT
This sequence comes from Gracilinanus agilis, assembly GCF_016433145.1. NCBI lineage: Eukaryota > Metazoa > Chordata > Mammalia > Didelphimorphia > Didelphidae > Gracilinanus > Gracilinanus agilis. The sequence continues at coordinate 258,999,056 of NC_058133.1, read as the reverse complement.
GACACCATTCATAATTCTAAATATGGATTTGAATTGATTGAGTTTGTCCTAAACTAATTTATAGTGTGGTTTCATTTAAAATGAAAAGTGCAGTTCTCCTAATAGGAGAACCTCTCTATAGTTAGATCAGACCTTAATGCAAAATGCCCTTAATATTTGGTGATATGTTTAGGAACTGCATGAATAAGAATTAAAAGCATAATTGCTTCAAAATTATTCTATATTGTAAAAATTTAAATGAATATATAATGATAACCTTAAAAATAGTATGGGTTTTTGTAAGGTTTATTAGTAATCACTAGAAAATAAAGCCACGTGCCATGCTAGCTTAGGCTGTCCAAACAGCCTGATCCACCATGTTGCCATAGGAAGGAAAGAGGCCCCAGTCACGCAAGAGCTCACAATATATCCCCCTGTCTACATTAGTGCATAGCGACAGGAAGCCAGTGGGCTCATGGAAAATGTAGTTCAAAGATCCCCAAATTTCCAATAATACAGTATTGGTTTTTGAATGCAATTAGTATAGAATGCAAATTTATAGATGGCTGAAGTGATTTTATAATTTGGAATATATTTTTGACAATTCAGAAATACATTTATCTGAATTGATTTCATTTGTCTGGCAATAAATTTATGTTTTAAATCCACAATATTGTTTGTGTTATTGTTAGGCTTCTGATTTTTCTTATATTGTGATTTTTGAGAAATCATTCTATAAGAAATGCTGTTAATTTGAAAAATGATACCTAGGGAGTGATGTAATTAACTTCTCTTTTAATCTGAACACTATTAGATTATTCATTGAACTGTTAGAGAATGTGACCATAACATTTAAGCACTATTAAATATGTAACTGGATAATATTTTGCTTTAAAATGAATAATAATAACAACTTACAGTTTGGGGAAAATACAGTAGACCTTGAAAGTTCTCCTTATCTGTGAAGTTCTTTGGGGACTTATCAGGTTCCTTCTATTTGGGCAAAGTCAGAAAATTTTATCAGTCCTGCTGACAACATAGTGTGAAATTCTAAAGTAATGAAATGGTTTAATGAGAAACTAGGACCTCTCACAGCTGAAGTGACGTGGCTTGCAAGTTTGTTTTATAAGTGATTTTTATCTGATTTTGCTTATTAAGCAATCCCCATTGCTTATAGAAATTACAGAATTGTACCTGGAATAGTATGTATTGAGGTTATGCTGTTAAGCCAATTTAATCACGACAAACTCTGATTTTAAAGATTTTATTTTTTAGGGGTTAAAATGCAGTACCTTAAGATATGGTACTGCCTGGAAGCTCAAAAAGTATTCAGTTTTTCTGGGTTTTGAGTGAACATGTGTAATATACAATGTGGTTATTTTCTTCATTTCTAATGATTGATTCCTGCTCCAATATGGATTTAAACCATTAGAGAAGGGTAAGATCTGGCCTTATATGTGCTTATCATTAGTTAACTGTTATTGCAACAACATGAATGTACCTAGCCCTAACTAGTGAAACTTGCTATTTGAGGTAAAATCTCTTGGGACTATAATTTGATACTGTTCTGAGTTTTGTCTTCAGGTATAACTGTCTGAATTAGCATTAAGTCAGTAATGCACCATTTGAGAGAAATGCCATGTTGCTGCTCAAAGGAAGTGCAATCTGAGAACTGCTGGAGTTCTGTGCCTGGGAAGGTTGAGAAAAGTTTTTATGAAAGTAATAGCAGGATGCTCTTGATTCAGTTTCCCCATTTTGCTGTTTCCATTCTGAACAGGATGTTTTCTCATTTGGTTAATCTTGAGGCTTCTTATGATATTCTATATATAATGTGGCCTTTTGTGCAGGACTAGCTGTTCTAAAATGTTAACTATGACTCTTTCCTGGAATCAAACAGAGCCGAGGAAGCTTTATCCTGCTATACGTATATCTAGTCAGTCTGTGCTTTTACAGTCTTGTTCCATAACTATGTCCCTCCTTTCTTTCATAGGAAATTTCTATAATCGTGACAGACAAATATAAAGGCACACACACACACACACACACACACACACACACACGAATTTTGGTCAATCTCCTAACCTAAGCAGCTATGATAATTGAATTCTTAGATTTGCCATCCAACCCCTTGTTAATGATAATGTAATTGTATATCATATCAGATCTGCACAGTACCATCTCTTTTCTAGATGATGTTGATATGTATATATGTGTGTGTATATGTACACACATGCTATTTGAGGCAAAATTTCTTGGGCTATAATTTGATACTGTTCTGAGTTTTCACACACATGTATTCTCAAAGCAGGGATAAGACAAAGATATGATGTGATAAAGATGTAAATGTTTTGAGTTTGAAGTTTTCTTGAAAGTTGTTTCACTGTCTCCTTGTTGGTTCTTTCATTTCTGTATTCATTTTGTGGCAATATTTAAAAAAAATTTTTTTTTAAACCCTTACCTTCCGTCTTGGAGTCAATATTGAATATTGGCTCCAAGGCAGAAGAGTGGTAAGGGTAGGCAATGGGGGTCAAGTGACTTGCCCAGGGTCACACAGCTGGGAAGTGTCTGAGGCCACATTTGAACCCAGGACCTCCCGTCACTAGGCCTAACTCTCAATCCACTGAGCTACCCAGCTGCCCCCTTTTGGTAATATTTTAATTTTGATTGGAGACAGAGCTGCTCTGGATTACTCTGTCACCTTGGCTCCCAGGAGATCTTCAGATCTTGTTTGAGTTTTAACTTTTAAGCAAAAGTTTTACATTTTGATAGAGTAGTAAACTTCACTTTTAAAAAGCAATTTAACTTTGAGAAAAGCAACAAGATTAGACTGTTTTCTCTAAGAACTAGGATATACATATGTACATACACACATTTGTGTGTATTTATGGTTAACTTTCAAATGTTTGTATTAAGAACAATGAAAAAAGAACATGTAAACATGATGTTCCTGGATAATATTGTAAATAAATTCTTCTTTTGATCCTGAAAGTAATTAAAAACAAAACTGAAAAAGTAGAGCCAAGTGCTAAACACTTTCAGTCCAATTGAATATACACAGATAATTTTTGGGGGGTGGTTTAAAATTTTTTCTCCTCTTTTTTCTTTAGATTTCCGGACTTTGATTATGATTTAGTAACTACCTATAACTTCTCAAAATTGGATTAAGGATTTTACATATAAAACTGCATTAATAATTATAAGGAAAATTTTAAATCATGCTTTTTTTTTTTTGCTTTGAAGTCTCTGTCTGATAACATTAAGAGATAGAAGGGCTCATTTTACAAGTCAGACCTTCATGGATCCTTTTTAAGATTCTTTCTCCAGCCTGTAGATTGAATTATCCATATTAGGTAAGAAGTCCAGGTAAAGAGAGGAAGAACAGTAAGGAGTATGTAAATACTCAAATTCTCTGAATGATGATTTAAGGATTCTTTATTTAGTGTTCTTATTAGTTCTATCAGGTCTAAACTGTTTTTCACTATATGGTCCATATAGTTTTTCACCATATGGACCAATTATTGGAAGATTACATTTAAATGGCTGTTAGGCCTTACTAAATAGTATTATTGCCAACAGGTTTTAGCAGCATTATACAGGTAATGTAAGTGACTTAGAACCAGGAAGGTTAGATTTCCTGGGAGGAATACCTCTCCAGATATGCCCTGGGAATGAGACCTATTCCTAATTTCTAAAGGAAAATGTTTCCCAGCATTAGTTAATTACACAGGACAGCCAAGGTTCACATTGAAATATGATGATTAAATAGACAATCAGAATGGGTTACCAGGAATAAGATGGATAAGGAAATCTCATATTATTTAATATTGATGATCATATTATTATATTACTCTTGCTTTAATGTTTTCTAGTGCTTCTCTTGGCCTGCAGAGGTATACACCCAAATTCTAGACTAATAAATTGGATGTTCCATTTTATAAGTATGTGATCAAAGAGAGGTACCACAGACCTCTCTGTTGTTCTTCATTCTTTTCTCTCTCTCTTTTTTTAACCCTTGTTTTCTGTCTTAGTAATAACTCTAAGACAGAAGAGCAAGGGCTAGGTAAACAACATTAAGTGACTTGCCCAAGGTAGCATAGCTAGGAAGTGTGTGAGGCCACATTTGAACGCAGATCCTCCCCAACTACAGGCCTGGTGCTCTATCCATTGTGCCATCTAGCTGCCTCTGCCCTTTGTTTTTGAAGAAGGCCAATGACATCATTAGAATGATGTCTTAACTTACTTGTGAACTGGATTAAGTGAGGCAGAATTGCACAAAGTCATCAGACTCACTCTTTTCTAGAGTCCCCAAAGTAGAGTGGTAAGACAAAAGTCAGGATGACTGGTGATGGCCCAGCAGGCAGTGGATGATCTTGGCACCTTTAATATCTGACCAAGCTCTAAGCACCTGCATCACTAGCTTTCATGGCCATTGGAACAAATTGTTCTGACATGCCCATTCATCTGGGGGAAGTCTTCACATGCTTGGAGTAGACATCTTCTTAACTCACTGACAAGTTGGAGGCCTGTTGGTTACCTTCAATTTGGTTTAGTCTGTCTGAGAGGTTGACTTTACTGGAGGGTGGCTGCTGTACATGCTATAGCTTCTTGGAGCCACAGATGAGAGTTGAGTGGCAGATAGACACCAAAGGTGGATGAGCAGCTCTGAAAAAGGCTTGCTTTTAGCAAGGTGTTAGTCCTCCCTGAACACCCCATACATCTCTCTATGATGAAAATGGGGGAATGTGATAATTTTTCATTTTTTATTTCCTTTTGTTAATTTTTAACTATGTCATCCCTCCTGGAACATTTTTGGCTAATTGAAGCCTGTTTTCTGTTAATATTAATCTCACCAGGCTAAAACCTGACTCATGAAATAATAGCATTGAGGGAAAACTATTTGTCATTTCTCAGATACGAAGCTAAAGGTGAGCTTCCTAAAGTGATTTACTATTTGTAGGATTCCCCTAGCTATCTATTTGTAGGAGGATTTTCCTGACACATTCTGTAGGCAAGCAAATCTCTCCTCTCGATTAGTATATTATGAGCCCTCTAAATGTAGTTTAAGCTGTAAAATGACTAAGTTTACCTATAGAGTCTGCTTATTTAGGTCTATTTCCTTAGGGGATATATGGAATTATGATTCTGTTTAAGTTTGTTAAACTTTTTTATATGTGTGCAAGATGGCTATCTGTCAAACATTGTCTGTTTTTCTCTCTGACATAATTTTTGCCTATAAAAAACCTTATTAGAATTCTGGGCTTTGTTCAAGGTGATTTTTTTTACCTTCTGAAACTGTGCTTAAGCATTATAAAAATCTACATTTTTAAACTCTATAATTTATGCATTGTGATAGATTTATTAGGCAGCAGTGAACTCAAAAAGGAGATATTTCTCTCATAACAGCTGCATGCTTAATTTGGTGATTTGTTCTTTGATAGAGGAGATGTCAAGAAAGTCTGATGGAAAAGGCTCGACAGGGACTAGCAAAAGACAAATTTAATTAGCACATTTCAATACTGTGGTGATCCCTTATTACATCTTTATGGATAATCCCTTTCAGAACTGCCATCTGCCTAAAGTATTTTGGCTGAAAAACAAATTTCCACCTGGTGTTCAATCATCTGGAATTAAGTCTCTTTGAATTTATCTCAGTGGGTCTTGGATAACAGACACCCAGTTCAGTCTGTACGCAGTCTTTGCAGCTTCCTAAGACCAATCAGAATGTGTGCTCTGCTGGAATAAGCTTTGAGAACTCTGGGTCACCCTGACTCCACAAAGAGGTGTTAGAGGATAATTTTAGTAGAGATGATTCCAGATCCACCTCAAGACAAACAGGACTACCTAAATGGCTATATGTCTTACCCTACTGCTTTCATTTAAAAATTCTTCTAATTTCTTTGGTGAAGTCTTTATGGACAGAGAGCAGGTATCTCACTAAATCAAACCAACAGATACTTATTGATCATCTGCTAGGCACAAAGTTATTTTAGAATCTCAGAATTTTAAACAAAGAAGGGTAGCAACAGTTTCTAGGGTATGATTTCTGTACCTAAGGCCTGAAGTCTGTGTGTGTGTGTGTGTGTGTGTGTGTGTGTGTGTGTGTGTGTGTGTGTGCTGGTAAAAAGTCTTTGATATAAAATGGGAAATGTGACTGATTTCTGTCCTGGAGGAATAGGGTTCATCAAACTGGATTAAGTTAGGGGAGTAGGAAATACTGCCCTGGAACTTGTACATGGAACATGGACTACTCTGGAAACCATAGCACTCCATCATACGAGACAGCTGGGCACATCTCTAAATTTCTACCCATAAGGCTAAGTTCTCTTTAATTAATGTGTTTAAATTTTAGATTCAGAAATGATCAATTCAGGGAGTGGAAATGGGGATTCTAGTTGTATCCCCACATTCAATTCACTTCTTTTTAAGTGTATGATATGTATGTGTATGTAGGACTGAGCTTTGAGAATGAATTTCTTCTTCATATTCTTGTGATTTTTTTTTCATGGACCTGACCACATTTATAGAACAAAAGCAGAGGGCAAAGGGAAAGTATCCAGAACTGAAAATAGCAAGGTTATAAATTGTCCCACCTAATGGGGTTCTTTAAAAAAGAGAAAACTAAGGAGTAGGGGGCAGCTGGGTAGCTCAGTGGATTGAGAGCCAGGCCTAGAGTCGGGAGATCCTAGGTTCAAATCTGACCTCAGATACTTCCCAGCTGTGTGACCCTGGGCAAGTCACTTGACCCCCATTGCCTACCCTTACCACTCTTCTACCTTGGAGCCAATACATAGTATTGGCTCCAAGACAGAAGGTAAGGGTTTAAAAAAAGAAAAGAAAAGAAAACTAAGGAGTATCTAGGTAGCCTTCTGGATAGATCACCAGGCCTGGAGTTGGGAGGACCTAGATTCAAATCTGGCCTCAGATACTTATTTACTGTGATGTTGGGCAAGTCACCATTGCCTAGCCCTTACTGCTCTTCTGCCTTAGAATCAATTGTTAAGTCAGAAGGTAAGTGTTGAGGAAAGAGTGAGAAAGAGAAAGAGACAGAGACAGGGACAGAGAGACCAAGGGGTCTGGGGGAGAGAGAGAGGGAGAAAGAAAGAGGAAGGGAGAGAGGAGGAGAAGAGAGAGAGGGAGGGAGAGAGGAATAGAAGAAGAGGAGGGAAGGAGAGAAAGAGGTAGAGATGGAGAGAGAGGGAAAGAAGTAGAGAGGGAGAGAGAGAGGGAGAGAGGGAAGGGAGGGAGAGAAGGAAGGAAAGAGGGAGAGAGGAACAGAGAGAGAGGGA
>NC_058133.1:258979164-258988823 GCF_016433145.1 Gracilinanus agilis | reverse complement strand
GAGAGAGAGAGAGAGAGAGAGAGAGAGAGAGAGAGAGAGAGAGAGAGAGAGAGAGAGAATAATTAAGTTAATTGGCCAAGCTGGAGCCTATTCAAACCACTACCAAATCACTCCTCAGTGTGAGACCACTTAGAGACAACTACACCAGACCATCTTGTAGTATCCTGTGAGACATGAATGAGGGGCAGGAAGAATAAATTCCCTAGTAGAAGACTCCTTACTTTATATTGGTTGCCCAGGGGTCAGAGGCCATGAGATGCCTTTATTAAGTTCTTACTATATGCTAAGCACTGTGCTAAGTGTTAGGAATACCAACCAACCCCCTCCCACCCCCCAAAAAAGCTAAAATCAGTTTCTTCCATCAAGGAGCTCACATTCTAATAAGGGAGATCTCACATAAATAACTAGGCCAATATAAGATTTGTACGGAGGAGCTGGAGGTAATCTTAGAAGAGAAGGCACTAGCAGCTAGAGGGCCTGGGGAAAGCCTCCTTCAGAAGATAGGATTTGAACCATCTTTCAGAGTGTGAGGATTGCCAGTGTAAAGAATCAGACACAAGAAGTGGGGCCTTGTGAGAGGAACAGCAAATAGGCCAGGGGAGCTAGACAGTAAAGTTGGTGGAGTGGAGGGGGTAAAGTGTATGAACACTGGTGGCAGTGTGAGGGTAAGAACACTGGGGCTTTTCTGCACCTTCCCAGATGGCTGAATGGAGTGACTCTGCTTCTGAGAAAAGACAGCCTTCATTCCCCTACCACATGGCTGACAACAGCTTCTTTCCACTGGCTGGATAGCTGAAACAAGCCCCTCTTTAAAAACTGCTACCTGGGATAGTCATGCTATTTTCCCAAGGTTTCTGGAAAGGATGAAGGTCCTAGTCACCCACAATATGTGTCCTACGAACTGAGCCAGTGAGGGAAGAAGGGCTACTTTCCCCATAACCCTCCTTTTGGGCCATATGGCCTAAAGAAATGGCCTTGGAGTTTTGTTTTGGTTTGTTTCATTTGTTCCTTTCTGTTCTAGGTGTAGGTGGTGCATTCCACACTGCACCCTGAATAAAACCTGGATGACCTCAGGAGGGAAGCCCTGAGAAGCCAGGATGCTAGATTGCTAGAGACTTGAGCCCAGGGAGGCTTTGGACTTGGATTTGTTTTATATAGGAAATGAGCTAAATTGTGAACCTTATTCCCTTCCCTTTCCCAAGGGATGAGGTAGTGGGAAAGAGGACTATACTCCTAGGTGTTGGAGTGATGCCTATATATTCTTGCTATGTATCTGAAGTATATATTCCTTTCTAAAAACTAACCCACCTGGTAAGTAGTTAAATAAACTGGAGTACAAGGGCACCCCTAAAAATGAGGGAATACCATTAGAGTGGACTGGAGCCTATGGCAGAGAGACTAGACACTATTCAAGCCTCTTAAGGATCTGGGAGAACCCTGGGAGGAAGAGTGAAATGTAATTCACTTGGACTTGAGGTTGAGACCAGAGTAGTCCAAGTATACTGGAATAATAAACAGGTTGTTAAGCGCCTTCCTGGAGGTAATGAGGAGCAAGTGGAGTTTCCTGCTAAGGTAGGCAGACCTTCACTTTAAGAAAATCTCTTTAGGGGCAGCGGGGTGGCTCAGGCCTAGAGATGGGAGGTCCCGGGTTCAAATTTGACCTCAGATACTTCCTAACGGTATGACCCTGGGCAAGTCACCTAACCACCATTGCCTAGCCCTTAACATTTCTGCCTTAGAACCAATACACAGTACAGATTCTAAGACAGAAGGTGAGGGTTAAAAAAATAACTTTAATAGTTGAGTGGAGAGTGCAAGTGGATAGTGGCAGAGATTGATGAGAAGATTGTTGCACTAGTTAGTTCTATTATAGTGAGGTGATTAGGACCTGAATGAAAGTGTTGGCTGTGTGACTGTATTGAAGAGGACATATACAATAAATTTTGTGAAAGTAGAAATGGCAAGTTTAGGCAATGGTTTAAAAATGGAGACTGATTCATATCTATAGTAATGAAAAAAATTTTCAAATCACTAGTAAAGAAATGCAAATTAAAACAACTCTGAGGTATCACCTCACAACTATCAAATTGGCTAATATGACAAAAAAGAAAAATGATAAATGTTGGAAACAGGGATGGTAATACATACACTGTTGGTAGAACTGTAACTAATACAACTATTCTGGAGAGCACTTTGGAACTGTGCCCAGGGGCCATAACACTGTGCCTACCCTTTGACTCAACAAAACTATTACAAGATCTGTATCCCAAAGAGAACAAAGAAAGGGGAAAAGGACCTACTTGTACAGAAATATTTATTTTTAGCTCTTTTTGTAGTGGCAAAGAACTGGAAACTAAAGGAATATCCATCAGTTGGGGAATGGCTGAACAGGTATGGCATATGATTATAATGGAATACTTTGAAATAATTGTGCCATAAGATATGAGGAACAGGAAGATTTCAGAAGAACCTGAAAAGACTTGTACAAACTGATACAAAGTAAGGTGAGCAGAAAGAGGAGAACATTGTACATAGTAATAGCAATATTGTATGATGATCAACTGTGAATGACTTAACTACTGTCAGCAATGCAAGGATCCAAGATAATTCTAAGGGACTCACAATGAAAAATGCTATCCACCTCCATAAAAGGAACTGATGGAGTCTGAATGCAGATCAAAGCATACCTTTTTTCACTTTATTTCCTTCATCAGTATATTCTCATATGTGTCTTCTTTCACAACATGATGAATAAGGAATATGTACCGTATAAAATATGTATAATCTACATCATATTGCATGTTGCCTTGGGGAGGAGAGGGAGGGAAGGATTTGGATCACAAAATGTCAGAAAAAGAATGTTAAAAATTGTTTCTGCTGGCAATTGGAAAAATATAATAAGGTCTTTGGGGGAAGAGGGAAACAAAAGACAGTGTAGGGAGAGTAAGAGTGAGGAGCTGAGAATGACAGAGAGGTTGCTGCAAGACTGGATGACAGGGAATATGGTGATGACCTTGGGAGTGATTGAGAAGTTTGGAGGAGTATGAGATTTGGGAAAAGAAAATAAGTTCTTTTTTGGACATGTTGAGTTTGAGATGTCTATGGGACATCCAATTCAGGATGTCCAAAAGGTCCCCCAAATCTAGCCAATTCAAGATAATGGAAAAGTTGATATGGGACTGGCGATTAGGTTTAATAATATATTGACATAATGACATATATATATGAATCATCAGCATAAAGATGATGATTAAGTCTGTGTAAGCTGACAGGATTTCCAAGTGCAATATTATAGAAAAAAAATAGAAGGTGGCATTGGATGGAGTCTTGAGGGACAACCAAGTTAATGGGTATGACCTGAATGAAGTTGGTATGACATCAAAATACATGGAGGAAGAATAACCAAATAGGTAGGAGGAGAACCAGGCAGGACCAGTATCACAAAAACCTAGAGAGGAGAGATGTGATTGATGGTATCAAAAGCTACAGAGAGGTCAAGAAGAATAAGTATTGAACAAAGGCTGTTAGCTTTGATAATTAAGAGATCATTTGGAACTTTGGAGAAGAGAGTTTTGGTGGAGTGATTAGGCTAGAAAAGCTGGATTGCAGATTTAGAGGGGAGTGAGAAAGCAGATCTGGAGCAAAGGAAGGAAAACATCTTTCTAAAGGAGTTTAGCTGAGAAGGGGAGGGATGCTATAGAAAAGTAGCTGGGGGCTATGGGAGGGTCAAGTGTGAGGGTTTTTGAAGGATAGGGAAAAGGTGTAAAGGAAAGCACCCACTATGTGCCAGGCACTGTGCTAAACACTTTACAAATATTATCTCAATTGATCCTCACCACAATCCTGTGAGGTAGGTGTCGTTATTATCCCTATTTTATAATTGAGGAAACTGAGGCAAACAGAATTTAAGTGATTTGTCCAGAGTCATTTTGCTAGTAAATATTAAAGTCAAGCTCTGAATTTAGGTCTTCCTGTCTTTAGGTCCAGTAATCAGACTATTGTGCCATATGGAAACACACAGAAGTGTTTGTAGATAACAGAGAAGGAGCCAGATTGGAGAGCCAGAGATTGAAGATTAGAGAGTAGGGATGATAAGGGAGGCAAGTTGATTGGAAAGGATAGGATTAAGAATGCAGATAGAGGTGTAATCAGTTCATTTCTTGTGAAGGACACTTTTTCATTCAACCACCAGATAAGTTGGGCAGACTCTTAATTACTTTTACAAGAAAGAGTCAAAACTCTCATTGCATTTATGTTTTTCATTGGGTGCTGAATTTTAGAGTTGTTATTTTTCAGTCATTTCAGTTATGTCCAATTATTTGAGACTCCCTTTGGGATTTTTTTTGGCAAAGATAATGGAGTGGTTTGCCATTTCCTCCTCCAGCCCATTTTACAGATGAGTCACTTGCCTAGGGCAACACAGTTAAGTATTTGAAGAAGGCTTTGAACTCAGGTCCTTCACTGTACCACCTAGTGATCCTGAATTTCAGGGTAAATTAAGGCAAAGGGAAGATATCTGAACACAGTCTTGGCCCCCAGTGTTTACCATCTCAGTTACCTTTGCTGAGGTCATACAAATGGGCCTGGGCTGTATGGAATTCCCTGGAAAATAATATTATCCTGGATTATACCTGGGGCCTCAAAGAAGTACATCTGAGTCCAGCATGGACCCCCAACATAAAGGACACAAAATCCCTGGAAAATAATATGAGTCTGCAGTCACTGGGAGGAGTGTGTGTGTGTGTATGTGTGTGTGTGTGTGTAAGACAGGGGTATGAATCTCACTATGGAGGAATGCCCGATAATATTTAAATCAAAGCAAATAATGCAACTCCTTTTTAGTGCATTTTCCCCAAGAATGCAAACTTTTTTTGGTTCTATCTTGTGCTGGGTATATGGATACCATACGTCCAAATAAAAACCATTTGCAGGATGTCTAGGTGCCAAAGCGCTGTGTTCCAAAAGTACATTTATAAGCCAGCTAGCTATTTAGCAGTTGGCATGCCAAAATAATGCGTGTGTACATGGCTTTTGATTTCAGCAGTGGAGTTCTCCAGCCAGCCCATTCAAGTCCATTCAGCCTTTGTGGAGAATAATACCAGCTGACATTTATATCCCCCTGTAAAGAGTGGGTGGTGGCTTATTGCCATGAACGACCTCGTTTGAGCTCTTTCATCTCTTTCTGTACCCTCAGTGCCCAGCACTCGGTGGGCACTTGAAAAATGGTTGTGGATGGATTGATTTGATCCTTATAATGACAACCCTATGGAACAAGCTTTGACGTTCTCCCTACCTTCGAGATGAGGAAACTGAGGCAGACAGAGGCTGTGACTTGCCCGGGGTCACACAGCCGGGGTGGGCAGCATTGTCTCTTCTCTATCTCTTAGCAATGATGGCCTGAAAACAGCGGGGTACAAGGACAGCGGGGTACCCACCCAGGCTGAGGCTGAGGTCCTAACCTAGATTTCCTGTTCCCTGGTGGGAGTCCCGGCTTCTTCCTCAATTCTCCTCCAGTCTCTCAAAAAAGCCGAGACTTGGTGTGTCCTCGGCCGGGGCACTTGCCCGAGCAACTGGTGACGCAATCGTCTGGCCGTGCCGCGATTGGTTCATCCTCCAGGGAGAGGACAGGGATTAGAGGACAGAGTGTGGGCAGGTTTGGACTTGGGGTTGCTCTTCAGAGGGGAAGTTTGGGGTCCGGGGAGGAAATGAGCCCAGCTGAGGTAGGAGCTTGGAGCCCAGTGTGTGGGCTAAAGAGCAGACATGGGACCTGAGCAAAGCCTGGGGGCTCCACTGTTACTTCTGCTGCTGCAAGCATCAATGCTTTTGTCCCTGTCCTGGGGGGACGCTCCAGGTAGGAAGTGGGGACCCCGCTGAGGGGCATAAGGTATTGGAAGGAAGCCGTTCTAATGTATGGGGAAAGGGAAGGGATATGCCTTCCTTTCTGAGATTTAGCTTTCCTTTACTCTTTTTTGAAACTCTCACCTTCTGTCTTAGAATCAATACTGATTCTGGGATCCAAGCCAGAAGAGCGGTAAGGGCTAGGCAATGGGGATTAAGTGACTTGCCCAGGGTCACACAGCTGGGAAGTGTCTGAGGTCAGATTTAATCTCTCATCTCTAGCCACCTAGCTGCCCCCTCTCCCTTTACCTCTTGAGGCTACTTCCCCCCATTCTAGACAGGAGGGGAGTAGTCCTTCAGGGAGAGGTTGTGGGGTAGAGTTTACGGAATGGGACCAGATGCATCCCAAGGCCACATCTGCATCTAACCATCTAACAAAGAACTTGCCTCGGCCGTGTAGGTTACAAAGTAATTCGAGGGGATCACTGAAGAGTCTTCCTCCATCCCTCATCTGCCCTGGAAGGCCAGGCACATAGGGAGGAGGGAGTTAGAACCCATTTGTGGGCAGATGGGAGGAGAAGCACCGTGGACTCCTCTTTAAGGTGGGAGGAACCCCTAAATCCCAAGGGCTGGGGTAGATTCTTAGAGCAGGGGCTGTGGACACTGACTCAAAGGCTGAGGGAGGGAAGGGCAGTCTGTTCTTTGCCTGACTGACGTCTCTGTCCATCTTCCCAGCAGTGCTGACATCGTTCCTGGGGAACAGCTTACAGAACTACACATTCTTCCACACACTCTTCTGCCAGAATGAGGAACCCATGGTGGGTCTGTCAGAGGCTTTTGGAGGGGACCAGCTTTTCTCCTTTGATTTCTCCAAGAATTCCCGGGTGCCCCGGCTGCCCGAGTTTTCTCCCTGGGCCGGTGATCAGAGAGACATCCAGACCATAGATGATGACAAGCAACTATGCCAGTCGCTGCAGAAAGCACTGAGTGATATTTGTGAAGGCCAAATCCCTGAGGCTAGAGGTAAGGGTTCAACATGAGGGGAAAGGTGAGAGCCTCTGATTCTTCTTTGCCCCTCTGCATCCCCAACTCTCCAGCTCTGATTCTGATTTTGCTTCCAGCCCTCTCCTGTGTTCAAAATTGGATTCACTCTTCACAAAACCCTTTTTGGAGGTGGGAGGAGAGTAAGAGACCAGGCAGGCATTCCAATCAATTTACCTGACATATGTGGAATGTCTGATACTATGCTTTGGGACTGCTATAATCCAAACACTTAACTAGCTTTGTGACCCCAGGCAAGGAACTTCACTTCTGTTTACTTCAGTTTCCTCATCTGTAAAAGGGGTATAATAATATCTACCTCTCAGGCTTGTTGTGAGGATGAAATGAGATAATATTTGTAAAGTGCTTTCCAAACCTTAAAGTACTAAATAAATGCTAATGATGATGATAATGATTGTCATTATTGATAATAAGAGAGGCAATTAGGTGGTTCAATAGAGAATGGAGCCTGCAGATGGGAGGTCCTGGATTCAAATTTGGCCTCAAGATCCTTTCTAGCTGTGTGACCCTGGGCAAGTCAATTAACTCCCATTGCCTAGTCTTTACCACTCTTTTGCCTTGGAACCAATGCTTAGTATTGATTCTAAGATGGAAGGTAAGGGTTAAAAAAAACCCAACCTAAATCTGGCCCTGAGATGGCTGGAATTGCCCCTTTCTTGCCTTCTTGCCCCAGACCCTTACCCCACTTTCTGCTCCCATAGCTCACCTTCCTCCCTCCTCCTTAGAGTCCCCAAACCTTAGAGCTATCCCCCTCTTTATGCCAACTGACTCTCACCTACTCCATTATCGCCCTCACACCCTATTGCCTTCACTACCTTCTTCTAGGAAATCCTGTGGCTGAAGTTTTCACTCAGGACCCCCTGGAGTTTGGGAAGCCCAACACCCTCATCTGCTTCGTCAGTAACCTCTTCCCACCCAATATCATGGTGACCTGGCAGCATGATGGAGAACCTGTGGAGGGCAGCAGCCCTGTTTTTCTCTCAGCTGTAGATGGACTTGGTTTCCAGGCCTTCTCTTACCTGAACTTCACACCTTCATCCACTGACATCTTCTCTTGCATTGTGTCACAGGAGGGCAACCTCTTCAGCACAATAGCCTTCTGGGGTAAGGTCCTCCCTCCTGAAGCCTGCACACCCTGGGGAAGGGGAGGAAAGGTGGATGAATACCTGTGGAGGGGGAGCCCTCTTGCCTTTTCCTTCCCACCCTGGACTCCAACAAAGCCCTCAGGGCCTCAGGTTCCCCTTTAATCTTTCCTTCCCACATCTGTCCCCTAGAGTATCCCTGTCCTGCCCTGGCTCTGAAAGCTGACACTCTTCTTTCTTTGTTTCTAGTGCCTCAGAACCCAATACCCTCTACATTGTTGGAAAACATATTGTGTGGTATCGCCTTTGGCCTGGGAATCCTGGGCCTCATAGTGGGTGCTGCCCTCATCATCTACTTCCGAAAACCATGTGCATGTGGTGCAGGTGAGCAGGCAGGAGATAACTGGGGGGAAGGTGTGAGACCCAGAGGCAACTCATGGGAAAATGTTGGGCCTTTTGTTAGGTAATAATTGGGGAAGAAACAAACTCTGTCCCTACCTCTGGGGAGTTTGCAATCTAGTTTGGAAGTCAGAAGCCCATCTCATATAATTAGAATCATAAATATAGGTGTGTATATATATATATACACACACACACACACACATATATATATATATAAATGCATGTATGTATATGGGGGCAGGTAGGTGGCACAATGGATAGAGCTCTAGACTTGGAGTCAGGAAGACCTGACTGCAAATTTGACTTCAGATATTTACTAGCTGTGTGACCCTGGGTAAGTAACTCAATTCTGCCTCAGTTCCTCATCTGTAAAATGAGCTGGAGAAGGAAATGGCAGATCGCTCCAGGATCTTTGTCAAGAAAATCCTAAATAGGGTCATGAAGAGTCTGACAGCACTGAAACAACAACAAAAGATATATGTAGGTGTGCATATACATATAGATGAATCAACATTCCGGGGGATGAGTTAGAGGGTTTGTGAAATGAGAAAGAACAAAGGGCATAATCTTAGGGGGAGTGTAGGGAAGTTTTTATTGAGAATATGCTTCTGATACTGAATAGGGGTGTGATACAAGCCAACAATAGGGATTTTAGATAAGGGGAAGAACCCCAACCAATAACTCATTCTTTCCTCAGACTGAATTGTTGGTACCTGAGCCTGGCCTTCTTCCCTTCCACTGCAACCACTACTACAGGAGGCATCCTAGACTCACACACTCTTTCCATGGGATTTCCTTTTGAGGGGAGATGGAACCCCTCTGAGCTGGGAATCCATAGGGCAGAGGCCCCACCCCTGGGGATCTTGGAGGGGTCTGGCCTATGCCCTACTACTGAGGGGTTCGAACTATGCCAACTCCCCCATTTATGCCAATAAAGGTTGTTTCTTAACAATTGATGTGACCTCTTTCTAAATGGAAATAATGTGGACTCTTCCCCTTAGATATCCTTCAGTCATTTCAGATTTAACATCTACATGTCAGTTTTCAGAAGACATTTCCGTATAACAAGAGCTATTCCCAAATAGTGTGAGCTGTCTTAGCAAGGAGTGACTTCTTTCTCACTAAAGACTTTCGGTGGAGGGAATTCCTATTTAGTTATGGCTTATTTATCATTTATACAAGAAAACTTGAGATCTCTCTTCTGGGATTCAGCTTCTCCCAAATGGAACTCATTATCTTTCCTGCCAAATTTCTATCCTATTTCTATTTAATGAG
>NC_058133.1:258931564-258977269 GCF_016433145.1 Gracilinanus agilis | reverse complement strand
CACACACACACACACACATATATATATGTTTATATATATATATATATATAAATGCATGTATGTATATGGGGGCAGGTAGGTGGCACAATGGATAGAGCTCTAGACTTGGAGTCAGGAAGACCTGACTGCAAATTTGACTTCAGATATTTACTAGCTGTGTGACCCTGGGTAAGTAACTCAATTCTGCCTCAGTTCCTCATCTGTAAAATGAGCTGGAGAAGGAAATGGCAGATCGCTCCAGGATCTTTGTCAAGAAAATCCTAAATAGGGTCATGAAGAGTCTGACAGCACTGAAACAACAACAAAAGATATATGTAGGTGTGCATATACATATAGATGAATCAACATTCTGGGGGATGAGTTAGAGGGTTTGTGAAATGAGAAAGAACAAAGGGCATAATCTTAGGGGGAGTGTAGGGAAGTTTTTATTGAGAATATGCTTCTGATACTGAATAGGGGTGTGATACAAGCCAACAATAGGGATTTTAGATAAGGGGAAGAACCCCAACCAATAACTCATTCTTTCCTCAGACTGAATTGTTGGTACCTGAGCCTGGCCTTCTTCCCTTCCACTGCAACCACTACTACAGGAGGCATCCTAGACTCACACACTCTTTCCATGGGATTTCCTTTTGAGGGGAGATGGAACCCCTCTGAGCTGGGAATCCATAGGGCAGAGGCCCTACCCCTGGGGATCTTGGAGGGGTCTGGCCTATGCCCTACTACTGAGGGGTTCGAACTATGCCAACTCCCCCATTTATGCCAATAAAGGTTGTTTCTTAACAATTGATGTGACCTCTTTCTAAATGGAAATAATGTGGACTCTTCCCCTTAGATATCCTTCAGTCATTTCAGATTTAACATCTACATGTCAGTTTTCAGAAGACATTTCCGTATAACAAGAGCTATTCCCAAATAGTGTGAGCTGTCTTAGCAAGGAGTGACTTCTTTCTCACTAAAGACTTTCGGTGGAGGGAATTCCTATTTAGTTATGGCTTATTTATCATTTATACAAGAAAACTTGAGATCTCTCTTCTGGGATTCAGCTTCTCCCAAATGGAACTCATTATCTTTCCCGCCAAATTTCTATCCTATTTCTATTTAATGAGGCTACCATTATTGTGTTCCATACAGGAAACAGCGTCACTGACTCATCCTTTTCCTTTAATACTTTCAGCCAGTGGTATGATGGTAAAGGTTTACCTCATTCATGAGGTGTGAAAGGTAAAGGGGGAGTGAATACAGGTTCATTGAGCAGCATTAAGTTGAGGGATGCAGGGGCAAGGGGGAGTGGGGTGGAGCTGGTCGGGCAGGGCAGTGGCTACATGGTCAGCTCCAAGATGGCACTGATGATGTCATTATTGTTGTGTCTCAGAGCCCAGACACCCTTTGCTCGAGACAGTATCTCTAATGTTGAGGAGAAAATATATATGACACACTTTTATGTTTGATTTGCATTACTAATATTCCTTCCATCACTTTTGCAAGTCTAGATAATCAACAAAACAATAAAATTGGCCCCTGGTTGGTAGCATATGCCAATGATTATGCTGAAAATTTAACAATGGGTTCTCATGAGCCAGTACCAGCTGCCTCCAGCACATCTCTGCTTATAGTCGACCTCTCACCAAATTCTGTTCTTTTTTCCTTTGAAATCTTTTCCCTTTAGTCTACACTGCCTACACTACACTACCATAGTCCAGAAAAATGATAGAATGATCAGATGCCTGAATTGTGACTATAGCTTTCTAGCTGTTCTGCCCGACTTCATTCCCTGTTTGCTCAAATTCTTTTTGCATCCTGGGGCCAGACTAATCATAAAATTTTGATATCAAATTTTACTTCCCTACTCAAGAATATTCAGTGATTCCCTGTTTCTTCAGCCAAATCTAAACTCCATATGCCTCAGTAACCTGTTGTTCAGATACTTAGCTTTGAATTCAAGCAGACAGGATGAATCTCTACAGCTACTCATGATAACTCACATCCCTCCCTATGCTTGGATCAGCCCCTAGAGGACATCTGAATTTTGCTCTTCTATCTCTAAGGGCCCCTTTACCAGCCCTCCCAGTTAAAAAACAAACTAACAAAACCTAATAACATTTGAATGCAAATTTCACTCACTCTTCTCAGGACTTCTTGCCGTGAAGGACTGCTTTTAGTCTCTGCTCAAGGAGTGGGGTGGCATCTTCTGTTTCATCTGCCTCCTCTTCCTGAGCCCTGCTTCCTCCTCTCACCACTGATTTGGCTTCTGTTGCCACTATGGCTCCTATGATGAACACTCCAACTCCATCAGTTCACCATAAAGACTGAAGCTCCAGCTCAATCTTAACTTCACCATCTCTCTCAGCAGCCTGGCCCTCCGCAAGATGAAAATGAGTGGTCCTGGTGTTTGGGGGGCAATGGCTAAACAAACATTTAGCTTGAGTCTCCAGTAGCAATGTATGTTATATTTCTGTCCCCCGATGGAAGTCCTCTGGGAGGATACTCATGTCTGTCTTGCAGTATATAAGATTTACAGCTGGAACAGGTAATCGAAGCATCTAGACAGACCCAGGGTCTCAAAGCTTTGTATGAAGCAGGAGATATGGACTCCAAGTCCTCTGGTTCAAAACTTGAGTATTTTCCACTACAACTTACCTTATTCCCACCCACTTCTGTCATAGGTCAAACATAGTTATGTGTATCAAATATTAATGACCCCTCCTTCACTTTATCTCAATAACTTGATTTCTACCCTATTACTTGCTCATATGAATTCTCATTATTAATCAGACTAGTATGCTTATTGTTTCATGAGCACTCCTGCCTTTGTTCATGCTATTTTCTCCATTTGAAATGTTTTTCCTCCTCTCTGCTTAGTCATCCTTCAAGCCTCCACTTGAGTCATATTTTTTTTAAACCCTCACCATCTATCTTAGAATCAATACTATATATTGATTCCAAGGTAGAAGAGTGGTAAGGGCTAAGCAATTGAAGTGAAGTGACTTGCCTAGGGTCATGCAACTAGGAAGAATCCAAGGTCAGATTCGAACCCAGGACCTCCCATCTCTAAGCTTGACTCTCAATCCACCGTGTCCCCTGATTACCCCCATCCCACTTTCTTAATGATCTTTCCTAATTGTTCATTCTAGTGTTCAAAGATCTGTCTTCTTGAACTTTGTTTACCAATGGAGGAGATACTGTAAGGATAAGTGATAAGGGATAAGGAGAAATTCATAGATTGTCTTTAAGAGGAAAGGAGAAGAATTTAGATACAAACCCTGGGAGAAGATTCTGGAAGGAGAAGAGAATCTTGGGAGCTGACTGTTTGTAACTGTCACTCCTGTTCTAGTTTTCCACTGAGCTGGATCTTTGCTCTGGCATCCCCTTGGAAGAACTAATCTTGTGGAAAGATTAGGGATTCCTGGGTTGGAGAATTCCCTTGGAGTAGATTGCCTTTTCCCTGGAGTACAGAGATCAACTGGTCAGAGATCAACTGGGCTAAAGTAATCCCAAGGGTTTATCACTTGGGACTCTGGCTACCTAGGAAGCCAACCCCTGGCTAGAGAGGGGATTCAGGCTAACAGTGAATCCTATCTCCTCTGCCTTATTAAAGACAATCTGGGTAATTAGATGAGCAGATAGACAGATAGCATTTGGGGTTTTAGATAAGAGCAGGGAGTGTATAGGCAGGGCCTACAGAAGAAACTGAAGAGCAACCTCTCAACCTCTCTCAAGGTACATAGAAGTTGGGTTGAGTCTAGATTTTGTAGTGTTAGGACCCTATCTACCCCTTTCCCTTACTCCAATTATCAAAATAAACTTGGTTTCTAAAGCCCAAGGGTTTTGTGCTTTACTGGCCCTGGGGAGGTCCCTGGGTGGGTGTTTCTCATCTCCCATCCATCTAGGCCTTTCCCAAACAATCTACCTCCATCTGGAGGTAACCATCTCTTTCAACACTCTACGGATCCTTTAATACAATCGCTTCATGGAGGAAATGGGGACCCTCCTTTACCAACAATAGTTGAAATCTGGAGAGTGCTTTGCAGCTTACGGTGTTTTTATATAGTCTCTCATATAAGCCACATTAATGACTAACCTGTAGTCAATATATTTATATGGGTTTTGCTCCTGCTCCTCATTAGCTATATGATTTTTGTTATTTTTATGTTTCAGAGGTTCAGTTTCCTTATCTGTAAACTAATGATGAAGCTTATGCTATCTACATTGTGAGGAAACCATTTTGCAAACATTAATGTGCCATATAAAGGTAAATTACTGTGGTTATCAGTTCATGTCTTCTCTCTCTAACTAGAATGTAGTTAGGTGGCACAGTGAATAGAGTGACAAGCCAAGAGTCAGGAAGACCTGAGCTCAAATTAGGACTCACTTAAAAACTGTGTAACCCTAGGCAGGTCACTTAACCTCTCTTCATTTCTTTATCTGTAAAATGAGGATAATAATGGCACCTATCTTTCAGGATTGTTGTGAGGATTAAATGAAATCATAATTGTCGAGTGTTAAACCCACTTGGGCCAATGCCTAGCACATAGAAGATGCTATGTCAAAGTTAGTTATTATTATTAAATTAGTTTAGGAATCATCAAATACAACAAGGGCTCTTAACTTTTTTTGGCAGCCTGATGAAACTCCTTTTCAGAATAATGAAAAAACCACATTTATTAAACACTTACTATGTCTTAAGTCCTGGGAATACAAATAGAAAGCTAAGAAAGTCCCTGCGCTCAACAAACTCACCTTCTAATAGAGGAGACAACACTTGTTATCTAGGAGGTTTCTGTAGCAAGTGAGAGGGAGAGGACCCATGCTCCTTAGTGCACAGTGGCAAAGGAGATGGTAATGCCTCATCTTTAATGTCATTTCTGCTGACAAAACTCATAAAGTTTTGATTCTAAGATAGAAGGTAAGGGCTTTAAAAAAAAAAAGAAAATGGACACAGCAAAGAGGAAAGACCATAGGCAGTTTCTGGAAGAGCCTGGTAAATTCTTTAAATCTGTGCTGAGCTAAGTAAATAAGGTCTATCATTAACTTCAACTGTAAATAATCTATACCCTGAAGTTCCCTCACTTTAATCTTTTGCACTCAAAGTCCTCATGATTGCACTAGTGTGATCTCTACTAACTCATAGCCCCTCCAACCTTAGCAGACTCTTCTCATGAGCTATAGACTAAATGTACCACTTGGTAGTGTTATGTGTAAGATTAGATTAGCTAGTTATTAGGTATTGATTATATATTGATTAGGAAGTACCTAGCAGGAAGGAGCTGGAGCTGGGAATTCCAGGTTGGAATGAAGGAGGAGGAAGTCTATCTGTGCTGTGTGTGGACTCCATTAGTGGTAGGCAAAAACTGTTGCCAGCCTGGGAGAACTCAGAGCAAAGGACACCTTGCATCCTGTTTTCCCCTGGATCCTGTGTGTTGTGGCATTTAAGGAAAGAACAAGAGAAGAGGACAGTGCTTCAAGCAAAACCCTTACTGCTTAGTTCCTGAGACAACTGTAGCTCCTGACATCCAGACATCATCAGTGGATTGCAGTGAGAAATCCCAAAGCCACAAAAGCCCCAGCTGTACTCAAGCCTGGCAGGTTCCAGGTTTGAGGCAGAAACCCAGAGACTCCAGTATAGCTCCTTGAGCCCTGTTAGTTAGATAGTTTAAATTAGTGTAGTGAATAAGTCCTTCCTTGTCCCTTTTGTTAATAGGTGTTAAGATTTTAGAGTAGTCATTCCTATCCCTCCTTTTAGTTGTTTCTAATTAAAACCCAATTTCACCTTGTTACCTTGTCAGTTAATTCAAGGCCTCTGGCCAGAGTGACAGTTGGTTGTTATTTTTCCAGTTGGGAGTGGTGTAGCTGTACAAGACTTCAGTGATCAGTTTTAGTCTCTCTTACATCCCAGAGAGTGTTCCCACAAACCCCATAGTTGATTTTAATATCCCTGGTGACCCCATTACTTATATTATCTTACAGTAGCCAGCATTTGGGTGACAAGTATCTCTGAACTTAGCTCCTCCTCTTTCTAGCTTGATAGAACCTGCCAAAGATCATAGTCTGCTAGAAAAGCTTTCCAGAACCCAGTCACCTCAAGGCCTGAAAGAAACAGTGAAAGGGTTCAGTGGAGGGGAAATCCCCTCAAATTGTAGTCAAATTAAATTGTGCACCTGAATTCTCCCCACCAAGAGCCTCTGCTTCAGGCAGGCCTGTCCTTTCAGCCATCCCCCTGAACAGATTCATGTTTGTTGCCACGTTAGTGCATGCTGCTCCCCAGGTTCTTGATGCCATCTTCCTCCCACCTCCCATTTCCCCCTCCAGGGCCATATCTGAATCTTACCCATCTTGTAAGGTCTATCTATCTATCTTCCATGAAAATTTCCTTGAATCTCTCCCTCCTTAGGACACAATACAAACTTCTTATCTGCTCCATTGGTTTGATAAAGAGCCTAAGCACATTTTCTATACTTAGTGTTGGCCCCCATCTCTCTTACTAGATTAAAAGTCTCATTTAGAATTCTGGTTTAGGTTTTTTTTTTTTTTTTTTTTAACCCTTAACTTCTGTGTATTGGCTCCTAGATGGAAGAGTGGTAAGGGTAGGCAATGGGGGTCAAGTGACTTGCCCAGGGTCACACAGCTAGGAAGTGTCTGAGGCCAGATTTGAACCTAGGACCTCCCGTCTCTAAGCCTGACTCTCAATCCACTGAGCTACCCAGCTGCCCCCTGGTTTAGGTTTTTACCATAGTTCTTGCACATAAATTCCTTTCTATTCACTGTTGGACTGCAACAGAGGGTTGGGGAGAAGGGGAGAAGAGTTAGTGGGAAAAGGCTACCTACCTTTTCTTTTTTTTTTTTTTTTAAGTTTTTATGTGGTGATATTGGAAAAAAATGAAAAAAGAAAGACATTTTAACCCGGAACCACCATTTCCCCCTGACAGCTGAATCAATAATTGACGAAGTTGATGAAGAGATAGGACTTTGTGGGTGACTAGAGAAATAAGGAAGGAAAACAATTCTAAGAAGGAGGAATAGGGTTGAAAGGGAAGAAGCTGCTATATGGAGCATGGAACGCTCTTTCTTATCCTCTTTTACTCAGAAGGCCCATCTACATCCAAACCAAATAGGAAATGAAAGTGCTTCCAGCCATGTTACTTCTTGCCACAGGCTCACAATAATTTCACATCACCATTTTCTCCCTTCCCCAGCTGACAGGATAGGTCGGGAGATCAGAGTCATTCTGGCACTTTCCCAATCACTGATCCATCCCGGAACTACTCCCCAAATCATAGAATATTGTTTCACAGAACTCTGAAAGTCATTCATTTCAATTTTCCATCCCAGGCAAGAATCCCTTCTACTATCTTCCTGACACATGAGCCATCTAGCCTCTTTGAACATGGGAGCTCACTTCTTTCCAGTTTAGTAGCTTTAATTCTCAGAAAGTTACTTTTACTATTGAACCCAAACCTGCCTCCCTAGAACTCTCATCCATTTGTCCAGTTCTGCCCCCTGCAGTGAGGGTGACTCCCTCACTTTACTCCCTCTTCTACATGATGATTGTTCAAGTATTGAAGAGCTCTTTGGTAACCTTTATTAAGTCTTGTTTTCTCAAAGTTCAACACGTCCATTTCATTCCATTGTTCTTCATAGTTCTTCATGGTTCTCAGACTCCTCATCATTTTACTCACCATCCTCCAAGCTCTCCTTAGTGTGACAATCTCCCTCCTAAAATGTGAAACATTAGATAAGATCCTACCTATGACTCACCACCTTAGAATACCTCCCTTGATCTAAATTCTATGCTTCTATTAATACAGTCTACGCCTACTGGCTTCCTTCAAGTTCCACATAAAATCCTATTTTCTACAGGAAAACTTTTCCCAATCCCTCTTAATTATAGTACCTTTCCTCTCTTAATTATTTCCCATTTATCCTATATAAAGTTTGCTTTGCATATCCTTGCTTGCATCTTCTCTCTCCTATTGGTTTGCAAGCTTCTTGAGGGCAGAGGCTTGTCTTTTGCTTAGAGCAAGTGCTTAATAAATGTTTACTGACTGATTATTTAAAACTTCCCTCTCATGTCAGTTTTTGGTAAGCCTGTGATCAGTTCATATCTCCTTTAGATTCTTAAGTGAATGATTAAATCCTCCCTCCCTCCCTGTCCTTCCAACTCAGTTTAACTTTATAAGGTTGATTAAAAAATAAGATGAAATGCAGGACTTCATTGTTGTTATTTTCCTATGACTTCTTTGGTGCATGGTTCTCTTGTGTGGAAACTAGTTTTGCTGAAACATACTGGCAAGTCTTCTGCAAATGATAACCTTAGAAAATTGCCTGGGGAACTGAGAAATTAAATGATTAGCCCATAGCCACACAATTTGTATGTGTCAGATTTAGGACTTGAACTCAGGTCTGCCTGAGTCCAAGGCAAGCCCTCTAATGGACCATACTTTTACATTTATGCCAACTGGACAGGCTCTGTTGCTGGAACTAAAAAAGCTTCACAGAAGAATTAAATGAGAGGAATCAGTCAGTTTTTGGAGAAGTTAGCCCTCCCACTAAGCCACTGATGAGTCAGGGACTTTACATCTAGGACTGAGAAATATTGAAGAGAGTGACTCTTTCCCTAGCTATGTGAAGAGCCTTCTCTTAGGTACTGTGCCCACACTCCTAGAGCAGGAAATATTAAACTGTACAGTAATATCAGAGTCCATTGCTGAGATTAAAAGGGCTTCACAGAGGAACCAAATGAATCAATTCATATCATAAGCTATAGGTTCTTTTATTTTTCATGTTTAAGGGAACACCCCAAAGGGAAAGGCCACATGGCTAAATTAGAAGCCTCCAAGGGAGTGGGAATATAATGATGACAAAGAAACACACCAGGGAATCCCAATGAGCCCTCAACCCAGGGACCAGAAGTAGTACATCTAAACTAAGGGCAGCCCGTTTAACCTCCTCACACTCAGGACAAGTCTAATCCCTTCAGAGGGGAATTGCAAAGGGGCAGAGAAGGGATGAGATCAAGCTGCCAATGTAGAACCATATTCTTACCATATAGACTAGGCTACCCCAGCAAAAATGTTGTCCCCAAGGTGAGCTGTGCAAGGACTTGATGAAGAAAGAAGGAACTTCTAGGCCTTGCAGTATAGGAGTTGTGAATTGTCTTTTCCACAGATATATCCAACACAATAAATTTGAGCCGGCTCTTCTCCCAAATGCTATATTTGGGGGGAAAGTGTGCCCCAAGTTAATGGAGAGGGAATGTCTTTAAACTACCAGTATTGTTATACCATCTTAAGAACTCTTTGCTAAGAGTTAATTTTGTCTGTCGGTGGATTGTTAATAGTAAGCACACTGATAAGGGCATAAGAACTACACTGTTTGCAGGGCAGACCCACAGGGTTACCC
The DNA here is from genome assembly GCF_016433145.1 of Gracilinanus agilis. Classification (NCBI taxonomy): domain Eukaryota; kingdom Metazoa; phylum Chordata; class Mammalia; order Didelphimorphia; family Didelphidae; genus Gracilinanus; species Gracilinanus agilis. The sequence continues at coordinate 258,967,870 of NC_058133.1, read as the reverse complement.
TTAGAACTTGAGCTAGCAGCCACTCTCTAGGGACTTTATGAGTGTGAGTGTAAGTTTGTGGAGTAACCCAGCGAGGATATGACGCATGAAGTTGTTCCTAAGACTTAGAGTGGTCTGAAGGGAGGGTAGCGATGGTGGTGGTGGTGGTAGAAAGAGGTCTAAGGCAGAAGTCATTGAAATGGTTTCCTGATTAGCTAAGGCCATAAAAAAGACAAGCTCTTAAGAAGTCGTGCACCTTAGACTTGGTGAATGTTCTGCTGCTGAGCAAGAGATCATGCCGTATTGAACAGATGTGTTTCTTTATGGAAACAGGGGCAGGGATTGGGGTGCATGAGGTGACTGATACCTCGGGTATTTAGAATGATGATGCAGCAAGAAGAGCAGTTAGAAAATATTTTTCCGGGGGCAGCTGGGTAGCTCAGTGGATTGAGAGCCAGGCCTAGAGACAGGGAGGTCCTGGGTTCAAATCTGGCCTCAGACACTTCCCAGCTGTGTGACCCTGGGCAAGTCACTTGACCCCCATTGCCTAGCCCTTACCCCTCTTTTGCCTTGGAGCCAATACACAGTATTGACTCCAAGACGGAAGGTAAGGTTTAAAAAAAAAAAAAAGAAAATATTCTTCCTATAGACCTGGTGCACATTTTCCCTCAAATATATATAAAGGAGCAGCAATAGCTAATCATGATTGAAGTGTGGGAAGGATGATACATTTACAGAGGATGAGGGGATCAGATGCCATGATATAACACTGTGCCACCCTGTGGCAAGGGTTTTTCTGGTGGCATAGTGAAAGTTCTTCAGTGGGAAAGAGAAAAGGCTCAAACTCAGTCAAATTAATCAGCTTGGTGGATGTTAAAGGAGATTGATGTGGAAGATGAAGATAATGCTACAGGGTTCATTTCCCAGGTATTTTTAATTTAAAAAAAAACAAAAACCCTTACCTTCTGTCTTAGAATCAATATTGGATATTGGTTCTAAGGCAGAAGAGTGGTAAGGGCTAGGCAATGGGGTTTAAGTGACTTGCCCAGGGTCACATAGCTAGGAAGTGTCTGAGGCCATATTTGAACCCAGGACCTCCCATCTCTGGGCCTAGCTCTCAATCCACTGAGTCACCCAGCTGCCCCCATTTTTAATATTCTTAAAGAGGTCAGATTGCCACCTAAGAAACATGAATGCAAACTGGCTCTGTGTATTCTGTAGTTAGAGTCAGAGCTCTTCATTTCTAATGACTAAGCTCTGAAAGCAGAGATGGACTGGGTACAGTACCAGTGAAAGGGGTGATGCTGATGGGGGAGGGAGAAGTGAAGTTAATATGGTTTCTGACCTTGATCAGTGGTTATGTTGGAAAAGTTATTGAATCTTGCTGAGATCAGAACTACCAGGGGAGAGAATGGGAGGAATGAAAAGGAGAACTGGGAATCTGTTTTACACACACACACACACAACAATACCATTTAAATCTGTTAAGAGTCCCCAGATAGACACTGTCCTCTCCCTAAGATGGGCAATTGTGCATACTTGGCCCCACAAAGGAAAATTCTTATTGCAGTCAGTTCTTCAGTGAGGAGGGTCTTCAAGAGATGGAGTAAAGTTAACAAAAGAAATGTATTTGATAGGATCTATGCTGCTCTCCCCCCTCCTCAACTTTAGCCTACCTTGGCCCATGACTGGTGTGGTTTGGGGCAATTAGAACCTGTCTTTGGGCAGAGGCTGTGCAAATTTTGTCAAGCCTTAGCTATGGGCCTCTCCCAGACCCTTCTCTCCCAAATTTCACACAGGTATCAGTAGGTGAATTGTGATCAGGAGTTTGAAACAGTGGTGAATAATTGGAGAAATATATCTTACAATAACCCTGTGTAAACAGTGTATTGTAACTGGTACAGAATAGACAATAAATGCTTGTGTTTGTTGAATGAATGTTCTATTATGCATTGCCATTCCTTTTATTGATTCTATGAAAAAAAAACTCCCCTCATTGTATATATTTAAGTGTAGCCATTAGCTTATAAGACTGATTCCACTATACTAAGATCACAGGAACAGACTCAGGGAGGAGGCATTTTCCAGTAGGTAGAGTTCAGAGATATTCAGATTAGATACATTCACTCAAATCACACCAAATTAGGCTGTATTTTTCCCAAAATGTGGCTCCTCCATACACTTGGGGAATAAGAGGAGTATGAAATGGTGAACCAGTGCCTAAAACTACTGGGTATTTTCAAAAACAACTCCTATCAATATTCCCACTTTTTTCAATGGAAATAAAGTTCAAATGAAAGTCAACAAAAGCAAGATCAACACAGGGAATTCTCTTTGAGAATAAATGCTGCAAAGTGATTAAAAGGGTTTATGGAAATGATGCCAAATATGATTTGGTATGTGATGGATCTTGACATGGTCAGAATGACTGTCAGGTGGTGCAATCTCCGTGATGTGGTTGATTGTTAAGTTTGTGGATTGTTAAGCTTGCTTGATGAAAAGGAATATGAAATATATAAATTTAATCAAGTTGATTTTTTTGAGAGTTTAAAGCCCTATCATTTCTGTTATACATTTAAAAATATCAAGTAAATTCTGACACTTATGAAAATTAAAATAACTTGAGAACCTCTATAGATAATGGTTTGAAATATTCAACAATTAAATTTAAATTATTTATGTAGATTGTTTTATGGTAAGTGAGTATCAATTTTTTTTTTAATAAAGGGGATAGTTGCTAAATAAAGTTCTGAAACCATTGTTCTGTCATCTTACTACTCCAGTGGCTTAGGATGAGAGAATCTAAGGGACCTATTTTCTCTGAGAACCACTGAAAGTTTGGCACTTCCCCAGAGTTCCCTTTAAAAGAATGGCGTGCATAGGCACCAGAATGAATATGGGATTCTCCTGGCTGATTCCTGAAAGTAATCAAGTTAGTGGCTTCTCGGAACTCCACCTGGTGGTTAAATTAGGGGTGCAATAATACAGAGAAAAGGATGTATTGTTATGGGAGTAAACTCGGGAAAGTCAAGAGCAGGGGAAGGGATGGAGCATCTTTTTCCCAGCAAGTCCTTTTCTGAGGGAATATCTCCTAGTGTGGGGTTGAAATAACACCCAACCCAAATAGTAGATCAACTCCATCCTTCCATTCCTTCTTCTCCTTTCTTCAGGATCTTCAGAGAAGGGAGAATATTTATAAATCTTATTTGTTCTAATGGAGGGGGTAATGATTCAGATAATTCTAAATAGTATATGATCAAAGAGAATTTTTAAATTTTTGCATGCATTATGAATACAGATTTTTCCCCTTTGACATCATATTTTCTTTTATAATTTTGTTTTATTATTAAAATAAATTCTTATTTTCTGATAGCTAAAAAGTGTCCCCAGGTGACCCAATGGAAAACCAGTCTGGAATTTTATATTCAGCACAGATGACCTACAAATTATATGATCCACAAATGGAGCCAACTAAATGCTCGTTTTAACTGCCATTTTCATCCTGGAGGTGATAAGGACATTTTTAATCTCATTTGGTTGAATGCCAAGTTGAAGGCGGGAACTTCTTGAGCACCAAATCAGCATTACTTTATTTAAGGAGTGGGGGCTTTCAGAGTATGTAGACTCCCTAGATCTTGTCCCCTGGGAGCACCCAATGAGTGAATGGATAGGGTCTACTAGCCACAGGAAGAAGCTCAGGAGGAAATGAATGTTTAAGAGGACAGAAAAGAGGAAGTAGTGCAAACCCATGGAGGGAATTTCCAGTCTCTGGAGCCCGGGGTCCCAAGACTTATAACTTCCCTTATTCTGTGATCCAACTGTTTTTCAGTCAGCTAGTCCTTCTCTCTAGCCTTCCCTGTCTGCAGAGGTTAGAGCCTTTCCTAGACAATGAAAGAAACAGATCCCCAGATAATTCTTGGTTCTCTGATTTTAGTAAATGAGATTGGGTACCTGGGAATCTGGTAACCTCTGGGAAGAACACTAGGGAGCAAAGGGTTAAAGTTACAGGCAGCCTTGGCTACATAGAGCTAGGAATATTTGAGAAGCTTTCATTGCTGAATTGATAATTTATGAAATTATGAAATGGGAGCAGGCATTCTTGGTTCTTTGGGTACTACCCTGGAAAAACCATGATTGGCAGTGGGAAATGGGGTTGCAATCATATTTTAATAGGTCATAGAGGCAAGTGGTGAAATGTGGGAATACAGAGGAAAATAGCATGGGAACAGGAAATGGGGTGGGAAGGGAAGGCAGTGCTTGAAGAGGATGGGGAGCAGAGGGATAGGAAGAAAGTATCCCTTGGGAAACCGGTGGAGATGGAAGAATGCTGAGAAGAGGGTTAGGATGTCTCATTTTTATAGGGTATTTTTTTGAGGGTGGGAAATCAGACCAACTCCTTCCTATATGTGCTACCTTGGGGCTAGTTCATTAATATATCTCAAAGTCATTGGTAAAACTTTAAGGTTGTCATCTCAAAGTTAACAGTGCCTTTTTGACATTATACTGGTCTGGAACTGTAGAGGTCTGGAATTTGTCTGGAACTTACATTTCATAAGAAGTCAACCCTGTGCCTAGTGCCTAGAGGGCTTTTGCTGATTCAGTACATACTGCCAGGCTGGGAATTTTGGTTAATATTTGATACAACTTGTAAATTATGCTTTGATCATTGAGATGGTTTACATGTAATTTCCAGGTTTTCCTCTGCAATCTCATCTCCTGCTATTGCTCCCTTATACTTGCTACTTATAAACCTACTATACTGATGCCAAAAGAGGATGTGTGTGTGATTAGAGGGCCCAGAACCAGATACAATTTTAACACACTCAGTAATGCTGGGATTCCTGTATACAGATTTACTGCTTTTCAGGTTTGTAGTAGTATTAGTGGAATATTTGGTCAAAGCTAACTGAAATAAATATTTGTAAAAAAGTATTTATTAATTACCAATTATATGTTATAACAAATTTCCACACAAATTTTCCTAAGTGATATGATCAAGCTTATCTCCCTACCTCCCTTCCCTTCCCTGTCCTGGTGCTGGCAGGCAATTCGATCTGGGTTATACATGTATTATCATGTAAAACAATGAAATAAATATTTATTTTATTTTATTATTTTAAAAATATTTTTCCATGTTTATATGATTCATTTTCTTTCCCTCCTTTCTTCTCTCCCACCCCCTCCATCCCGAGTCGATAAGCAATTCCCTTGGGTTGTACAAGTGTTGTCACTTGGTACCTATTTCCACATTACATTTGAAATAAATATTTTGGAAGTCATAGAAACTAACCAGTTCAATTCAAAAGGTCAGTAATGGTTAATTCAGAATTATGGAGGGGCATGATAGCTATTTCTAAGCATCTGAATGGTTATTGCTTGTGGAAGAACTATTAGATTTGTTCTGTTCGGCTCCAAAGGGCAGAAATTAGACAATAAGAGGAAGCTGGTAAGCTGATTTCAGATCTATGTAAAGAAAGACTTCTTACTAATTAGAATATAGTTAGTGTTCAAAGAGCAGAATGGGCTGTTTGGAAGGGAGAGTGTCTTCATTCATTTGAGCTCACTGGATATGCTGTAGAAGGTATACTTGACCAGGGACAAACAGGTTCTGGAGGTTCTAGAACTAGAGGTTCCTTCCAAATCTGAGATTCTGTAAAGATGTCGTTGGAGTAGTTCTCCCAACAGAGGTCTGTGCTAGAGAGGATTTACCTAGGAACTGATGATGCTAGGCAGAGGACTCTAGCTATTGGTTTTCACATCTGTTCCGCCTCCATTTAGCAAATCTCTGGGCTACTAGTTTGGGACTGACATCGGGCTAGGATAAAAAGGTTCAGGATTGAGGAGAACCAACCCCGCCCAGTATTCATCTAGTCAGGTTGAAAAGTCACTTGTTTGCTTTGGGCAGTTCAAAGACTCAAACTCGAGATTTTCTGCACAACACAGGGTTGAAGTGCTGCTTAGAATCCAAGAAAATCAAGTCTATCGCATTGCATTTCCCAACTCTGCCTCAAGCAAAGAATGAAGTTACTTCTGCCACTACTAGTGGGCCTTGGCCTGGGTTTTTCAGGAGCAGGTAAGGGCATTTCTTCTTTATTGCATGATCTCTCAGCATACCTTCATTGTTGCCTTAATACCTTCATTGTTGCCTTATTTTGGGGGGACTTTTGGCTTTTGGGAAATTGAGAGAATTTCTCCCAAAGGAATTGAGGGCCATGAAGGAGGCTTCTCCTTGGGAAAGAATTTGCCTTGGAATGGGTGGTAGCATCTGGGTAAATTCTGTTAAGTTTATTTGTGCAAAATTACATGGACTCCATAGCAAGCAGGCAAAAGACTCATCTCCATTTCATCTCCATTCTTGTTTTGAGGAGTTTTCTCTGGAAAGGAATCTCAGAATTCTTCACCTGAATGCACAGTGAAATAAGAGACTGGGGGCTCCTAGTTAAAGCTTAATCTGTTCCTCTCTCCAGCAGAGGGCTTTGTGACCCATGTGGAGAGTAGCTGTATGCTGGATGAAGATGGATTGGCAAAGGACTTCACATACTGTGTCTCCTTCAACAAGGCTACGTTAACCTGCTGGGACTCAGAGACTAAAAAGATGGTTACCGTTGACTATGGGATATTGCATGGAATAGCTGAACAGATTACCAATGACATTAATCGTCAGAGAGCCTTTATATCTCGCCTCAGCAATGGATTCCAAGACTGTGCCAGTCACACAAAGCCCTTCTGGGGGGCATTGACCCAGAGGACACGTAAGGAGGGACAGGGCTGCAGAAAGAGATCCAAGGGAATGGAAATGGAAGAGGGGAAGGATGAAGGAGATTGGTTAGATAGGATCAACATAGTTCAGAATGTGGGCAAAGAGGAAGCAGATAGGGAAATGTATGGAGACTGGAATCCTTCCCATGGGGGAAATGATTTGGATTGGGACTGGTGGTAGAAGTACAGAATTGGGGAACAATAGGAATGTGAGATGAGTTTTGAGCAGGAAGGGAGAGAGAACTGAGTATTAGGGTATGAGTACTAATTAGTGTCTCAGGGTAGTAGAAGAGAGTACTAGATTTGGGCAGAGGCCACAAAGAATTGCTAGGATGAGTTTTTCTGTAGGAGAAGATACAAACAATCAGACTTCATTAATTTGGACTCTCCCATTTGCATTTACCACAATTAGTGGCAAGTCAATTGGCACTATGCTTGTCTCAGCATCAAAACTGTGAGAACTAGGGGCAGGTACAGAGCCAGGCATAGAGAAGGGAAGTCTTGGGTTCAAACTTTGCCTCAGATATTGTGAACCTGAGCAAGTCACTTGACCTCAATTACCTAGCCCTTACTCCTCTTCTGCCTATGTATCAATTTTAAGACAGAAAGTAAGGGTTTAAAAAAATTTTTAAGGTCTGTGAAAACTAGAAGGGAACTTAAAATATCATCTAGTCCAATCTCTTCCTTTTCCAGAAAAGGAATCTAAACTCAAGAGGGGAAGTGACTTGCCCACGTTATATGTTGTCCCAGAAGGAAGACTTTATAAAGCAAATGAATTTTAAAAATAAAATGATGGAGGGATTTTAACTTTTTAAACCATATTTTAAGCTAAGCTATTAAAACAAACTTTAGAAAATCTCACTTACAAATGATTACATATGAATTATAACCTTTATCTATTAATTAAAATACTAAAGTCTTGCTTCAATGAGTATGAATCACTAGGTAACAATTTTTTTTTTAAAACTCTTACCTTCCATCTTAGAATCAATACTGTGTATTGGTTCTAAGGCAGAAGAGTGGTAAGGGCTAGGCAATGAGGGTTAAGTGACTTGCCCAGGGTCACACAGCTAGGACATGTCTGAGGCCATATTTGAAACTAGAACCTCCCTGTCTCTAGGCCTGGCTCTCAATCCACTGAGCCACCCAGCTACCCCCACTGGATAACAAATTTTTAAAATTTACTGGTTATATATGTATTTGGAAGTATATGTCATTTCGTTACCAAGTTTTAATAATTCAGACTTTTTTTCTCATTGCATAAGGATAACTATCACTATGAAATTTTTAAAATGTGTTTTGTGTATATTTGTTTTTATGAAGTAATTTTGCATGAAATGAGGAAGGATAGAAAGGTGAGGGAGGCATGGGACAAGAAAGTAGTGAGGTAGGAAGCACATCTAATTTCCTTTTTTATAATTTTATAAAGTTTTATTAATAAGCACATCTAATTTCTGAAATACAAAGGAGAAAGTGCTAGTGAAAAAAGCTATAGGGAAGGAATCAGACATTAGGAGCAGCACAGGAAAGAAATTGGGTTGGGGGAAACTATTAATATGTTCCTCAATTTCTGCTCCCCTCGCCCTTCCCCAATTGTAACAGTGCTATGCCTTTCTCTTTCCCAGGACCACCATCAGTGCAAGTAGCTCAGGTCACACCATTCAACACAAGGGAGCCAGTGATGCTGGCCTGTTATGTATGGGGCTTCTATCCTGCTGATGTGGCCATTTCATGGTTGAAGAATGGACAGCTTATTCCACACAGTGGTATCCAGAGGTCTGTACAGTCCAATGGGGATTGGACTTATCAGACAAGATCCTACTTGGCCCTTACCCCCTCTACTGGAGATATTTACACTTGCCTTGTAAAGCATAGTGGGACTTCTCAGGCCATCTTTCAGACTTGGAGTGAGTATATTTTGGATGTGAGCATATTCTGAATACAACTGTGGAAAGGAATGTGCTAGAGGGGTTGTGTGCCAGAAGTGAGAGAGGCATCTAAAATTACAGAAAGATGGAGTTAAGGTGATATGGTAATAATAATAGCTGATATTTTTACATGTATAATACATTTGACCTTCATAATAACTTGGGGCAATACAGGGAGTTAAGGAAGTCTTGAAGAAGAATTATATAAATCAGGAAGAGGCTCATCCCTCTTTTCTGAAAACTGGGGAAGTGCTTTCTTAGAGTTTTACAGGGCTGGGCCTTCTCAGATGGGAATGCTGTGTTACAAACTGGAAGGATGGCTAAGGTGGGTATACCCAGTAAGAATCTCATGTGTAGGATAAGTCTCCCTTAACTGAAGAATTACAAGAAGGCTTCCTCATTAGTCAGATTATCATTCAAATAGGATTGTTCCAGGGTAGGTCAGATTCTAGAGAGATAGATTGTCTAGCTAAGAAAATGATAATCAGTGTGATATGGGAAGGTATGAAAAGATGGATATGGTAAATATGGAAGAGATATAAACAAGAATCAGGAGCACTGGAAATGATGCATTTTCTCAGAGGACATGGCAATAGGGGGAAGTTGCCTACATTGGTCAAGTAAAGGAAGTGAATAAAAATGATCATCACAGTAAGAATATGTTTCCCAGCTGGAAGCACAAGGGAGAGGAATACAGAATTTTGAAGTTTTCAAATGCAGGATCACAGGAAGAAAGGTTCCCATAGATGGGAGGTAATAGAGGGTTACAGAGGTCCTGGGTTTGGATGGGATAAATGAGTTTTCTGATTCTGTGTATGCAGGCATGCATGTATGAGTGAGACACATTAAAATTTGAGGTCTGTTGGATGGGGGATCCCACTAATGGGGATACTGAGACTGACTGTATCTCTACAGCACCTGGCCTCTCTCCGAAGCAGATAGTGAAAATCTCCATATCTGTATTTACTCTGTGCTTTGGTCTCATCATCTTCTTCCTTGGTCTGGTTTCCTGCCAAAAAGCTGGCTCCTCTGGTGAGTGACCTTTCTGAAGTGCTATGTCTGATGCCCATCCCAAAATCCAATTCTACTATTCTCACCTCATTCCTCCTATGAATCACTAAGTGATGGATTCATAGACTCACCCCATAGATTAGACCCTTTTCTAATCATTTCTTTCTTTTCTAGATTATACTGTTCTCTCGGGATCCAATTATCCTGAAGGTAATTCCTAACTCTGTCTGTCTACTGATCTATCTCCCATTCTCTTGGTTGATGATGATACTTCTTTTTATATATAAATCTTCCCATCCCTGTGGAGTTATTGGAATAAGAGTCAGTGCTAATTGCCCAAGAAAAGGATTTTGTAGCAAAGGCCACTCTCCAAGAGCCTGAAACTGATACCCATCATCTGAACAAATTCTATAGAATATGGGAGTCCCAAGGGCATTTGGCAAGGGTTGTTTATTATTTTTTTTTGTGGTGGTGGCACATGGTTTACTTTTTAGCTTTTTGAAAAAATCTAGAATATTAAATTATGTCATTGATCTGGGGGCTTTGGACTGGAGGTAGACAGTGGTAATTATGTCTAAGTCAAGTTTCTTAATGGTGAACTTAACTTCTTTCTCTTTCTATTATAGGAAGAAACATTTCATAAAGGTTGATACTGCAGCCTTGGCTTAGTGGATAGAGCACTGGGCCCCATGTCAGGAAGATTGGAATTCAAATCTTGCCTTAGACACTAGCTGTGTGACCCCTGAGCAAGTCACTTGACATCCATCTGCCTTAGTTTCTTCATCTTTAAAATGGGACTAATAATAGCACCTACTTCCCAGGGTTATCATGAAGATTAAATGAGAATAGTTGAAAAGTGCTTGTCACATAGTAGGCATCATATAAATATTAGCTTTTATTATTATCCTTTCCATTTGGGAATAGGAACTCTAGTTGGTAACCAACTCCCATTTCTTCTTTCCATACTCTTCTCCTTATTCCCCAAACACTGTCTCCCTAATTACCTTTCTTAGGATCTGTTCACTTCTCTCCATGGACACTCTGCTAAGCCATCCCTCCTCACCTTTGGTTACTCAGGGAAAACTCATCCTTGAGGCTGTCTGAAAACTCAGTTACAGGAGGTGGGTTGTCCACAAAGTTGAAATGAAGGAAAAAAGATATTGTGACTCCCATTTTACTATTGGGGGCAATAGTAAAATTACTTACTAAATAAGTAAACTCTGTGGGGTAAATCTTAGAATTCTTTGTGTCTAATTACTCCTCATTCCTGGGACACAGGGGAAGAGAAGAAAAGTGACTCTGAAGTTTTTTATCCTAATTCAAAACATTAAATATCTAGTATTCGCAAAGCACTCTACTACGGTTGGAGGATGCAAAGATACCAACAAATTTATTAAGCATCTATTATAATCAGGCATTATACTAGATACTGGGCATACAAACTCAACAATGAAACACTCTCTGCCCTCAAAGAGCTTATCGTCTCCTGGAAATACACATACATACCAAATTAGTTTCATGAAGGAAAGAGCATTTACAACGAAGGGCAACAGGAAAGGTCTTATATCGAAGGTAGCACTGGACAAAAGTAAACTTTGAACTAAGCTAGAGATTGTTTAGAGATGGAGGTGAGGAGGGACTAGAAAAGTCTGTACAGGACTGGAAAAGTCTGTACAGAAAGACAAAAGTAAGAGATAGAATGCTATGCACAGGTAATAGTTAATAGGCCAGTTGATTAGAGCAGAGTTTTTGAAGAGGAAGAATGAAATTATTGGAAAGGTAAGGGAGAATCACATTTTGGGAGGCTTTAAGTGTTAGGATTAGTATATTATTTTATCCTAGAGGTAATCAGGAGTCACTGAAGATGTTTGATTAGGGGAATATCTTAGGAGTAATAATATGGCATTTAGGTAGAAGATAAGGAGGGGAACAGGGGAAGTCGGGGAACTAATGTAAGGCTACTGTAAGAATACAGGTAACAAGTAATAAGGTAGTAAACTAGAGTAGTAGCTGTGTGAGTGGACAGAAAGGAAGAGTAGCAAGAGGGGTGTGGGAATAGGCAAAACTTAGCAACTGACTGGATGAGTGATGATGGAGAGGGAAAAATCAAGGATGAATTCAACATGGGTTCCTGTAACAGAAATAGGAAAGTTTATAGAAGGAATGTTTGGGGATAAATATTAGTTCTGTTTTGAACATGAATTTGAGATACCTATTGGATATTTAATAAATGTCTAGCATGTCGGTAATAATGTAGGACAAGTGCTCAGCAGAGATATTAGGGTTAAACAGATTTGGTAGTCATCTGAATAGAAATGATAATTGAACCCCTGGAAACTGCTGAGCTCACCAAGGGACTGAGTGTAGAGAGATATGAGGGCCCAGGAAAGAGCATTAGAGGAAGATTATATTTAGTGGGCAGAAGAAAATGATTTAGCAAGTATACAGCAACCTTACCCTAAGTTTATAAGTTAATGGTGGGGAGGAGATAAGATGTATACAAATTAGTATAATGCAAGTTAGAATATGAAGTCCTATAGGAGGCCTGTTCTTACTTTACCAGATGCTGTTTCCTCTCCCCTGTAAATTCTGTATATACTTTATATAGTTTGCATTTCCTTTTCCTGTGAACATTTTCTTTTCCCCTACTATAATGTAAGTTCTTTGAGGCAAATAATGTGGGTGTGCATGTCCCTAGCATCTAGCACAGTGTCTGGCATATAATAATGCCTGTTGAATAAAGGGCTGAATAGGAGTGATCAGAGGGTTCCTGAGATTCTAGGAGGCAGGGATCACTTCTGATTGGGGAAATAAAGGAAAGTCTCTTCTCCTGGAGGTAGCAGCACTTGAGGTCTTGAAGATTTCAATAGATGGGGAAGTAGACTGTTTAGACAAGGTGGGATGGAAGTACAAATGTATAGATATGAAAGAAGATAGGACAAAATTTTAGAATATCATCCACTTGGCTGGAATAATAAGCCAATAAATATTTACTGACTCTACTTGTTATCAGGTATTGTGCCAAGTGTTGGAGATACAAAGACAAAAGTCAGTTCCTGCAGTGGAAGAGTTCCCTATATAATAGGAAAGAACTAGCAAGCAAATATGTACAAACAAGTTCTATGGAGGATAAGTAAGAAATAATTAACAGATAAAAGGCATTAAGGAGGATTTGGTAAGGGCTTTTTGTAGGAGGTGAGAATGTAGAATGCTCAGAAGACAGCCTGAAATTAGGCTGAAAAGATAGGAACCAAATTTCAGTGGGCTTTGAATACTAGACTGAGAAATTTACAAATTATATAGGCAGTTAAAAAGCATTTTATTACAAATTATATAGGCAGTTAAAAGTTAAAAGGTGGGTACTATTAACAGAAATAGGGAATCGAGAAGAGGAAGCTTTAGGCAAAAAGATGATTGAGTTATATTTTGGACATGTTGAGTTTGAAGTATTGGTGTTGGACAGCTATCCATCAGATAGATAAGAAATTATGTTTTACCATATATTTAACAATAATGAAAAAGAAACCAATACCAAAACATTGCAGCACTCTGATTAACACAGTGACCAATCACAACTTGAAAATATTGTTGATAAGACACACTTCTTTCCTTTCACAGAGAGGAGAAAAGCCTAGTAGAGGATAACATGACATTTTAAAATATGGTCTATGTGTTGATTTTTGTTTTGCTTGACCATGCCTGGGTTATATANCAGTTAAAAAGCCTTTTATTACAAATTATATAGGCAGTTAAAAGTTAAAAGGTGGGTACTATTAACAGAAATAGGGAATCGAGAAGAGGAAGCTTTAGGCAAAAAGATGATTGAGTTATATTTTGGACATGTTGAGTTTGAAGTATTGGTGTTGGACAGCTATCCATCAGATAGATAAGAAATTATGTTTTACCATATATTTAACAATAATGAAAAAGAAACCAATACCAAAACATTGCAGCACTCTGATTAACACAGTGACCAATCACAACTTGAAAATATTGTTGATAAGGCACACTTCTTTCCTTTCACAGAGAGGAGAAAAGCCTAGTAGAGGATAACATGACATTTTAAAATATGGTCTATGTGTTGATTTTTGTTTTGCTTGACCATGCCTGGGATATATATATATATATATATATATATATAGGGAGGGTTCTATCGGGTGAGTGGGAGAAGGATGAATTTAGTGAGAAGTGTTAGAGATATAAAAGAATCCAATTAAACAGAAAATACTACAAAAGAAAAAACTTCAGATGGAAGGCAGAAACAAGGCAATCATAATACTATTAAATGTAATATACATTTAAAAAACAAACCATATAACAGTTCATAATTTTATATGCAATACTTTTCTTTGTCCTTTTTTTGTATATTGGAATGTTTGTGTTAAATTCATAATAAATACCATTTAAAAAATGTCCTCTTCACCACATTCAGGATACCATAGAATGTATGGGTAAGGTTTTTTTTGTGGATTGTTGGAATTTGTGGGAAAAGGTGGGGTTGGGGTATGGGTTTGAAGCAAATGCAGCAACAGCAAAGGAAATGAAACTGCTAAGCTTTTGTGGTAGTTCTGCAGAAAAGGACCTTAATATAGCTAGGACCTTTAGGCAGGAACTGCTTTTTTTTTTTTTGTTTGTTTCTTCTGAAATAACTTTAGTTCATAGTGAGGAAAAGAGTTTTATAACCTCTCTTGAGCTCCCATCTCAGAGAACAGCATGGGGTACGATTTGCATTCTTCACCTATCCCCAACAATAGACCATGTACATATTTGTGGTGGTAGACGGATAGGTCACAGACTCCTCAGTAAAAGCATTCCTGTAGGCAGCTATAGGCTGGGAGATTGAAGGGAGTGAAAAAGGGCAACTAAAAAACAGGAGCTCTGTTGTAGGCATGCTCTGAAGCCAGCACCTGCTTAGTTTGGGTTCAATGCTAGTACAAAAGGAGACACTCAGGAATAATTGAACAAAGGACATTTCCTTTATTCAAATCCAGCAGCGATATACAGCAAAAATTCAGGGGCACTTAGCTTCCCTGGATATGGCTTTGCCTTGATTCTACCTGAAACATGTCTGGTCAGTACATCATCAGGATATGGTGACTCTCATGGTCTCAGAAACTTACTAAGTATGCAAGGCATTGACTGCACATGTAGCTGGGCCCTTTTCTGTTGCAAAGTCAAGAAACTTACAGAGAAGTTGTATCAGGAAAGGACTGGTCCTGTCACAAGCTCAAGGCAACAGAGTGGGAGAGGGTGTATAGTATGTGTGTTCAAGGGAAAATTAAAAAAGGTAGACAGAGATGGTGGGAAAGACTGGTATGGATACCTAAAGGTAATGGAATGTAGGGCCTGATGGGGGAGAACCTGTGATGGGAAGAAAATTGTGAGAAGGTACTTTATAGAGGGCAATGAATAGCCCAAGAAGGAGATAAAAATGATGGGAAAATTATTGAGTTCTCTAAAGAGGGTGAGATTTTAGATAAAGTTGAAAGGGTAACAATGAGGCATGTCCTGAATTATGACATCTCAGCCAGTGTCCCCTCTCTCAAGCTATGTCACCAAATGAGGGGAAGTCTCAGGATACCTGGTATAGAAAGGAAGGGCGCTGGTGATAATGATTAGAGAGATCAAAAAAAGAGAGCAAGAATATTCTATTCCCTTCTATCTCCTATACTGCATGGCTGATACCCAATTTTGTGGCAATGCTCATAACCAGAGGAGTCAGTCTTATCTGGCTGCAGAGAACATCTTCCTGTTATCCCTAAGGTTCTTTCTTTTCTTTTTTAAACTCTTATTTGGTATCTTAGTAACAATTCTAAGAAGGCAAAGGCTAGACAAACAGGGTTGAGTAACTTGCCCAGAGTCACCCACCTAGGAAGTGTCTCAGGTCACATTTGAACCTAGGTTCTTCTGACTCCAGGCTTGGCACTCTATCCACTGAGCCACCTATCTTCCCTATCCCTAAGATTCTTAGTTCACTAACCCTTGGTTTGTCTTTTTTTTTTTTTTTTTTTTTTATGTTTAACTGTTTTTCTTTATTATGAAAAGGCTGAAAGTAGGGAAAAGTACCCTGGGCAATTAACATCAGAAGCACATACTGTCAGACAAGGTCAGTTTGTTGTACTTAAGTTTTTGCTTAATTCTTTGTTACAAAGTAAATATCTATTGGCAAGATTGTTGGGAAGTGACAGATTCAATAAAACAAAAGGAAAACAATCATTGGCAAGAATTTTACTCTATGTACTTGTGGAATAAGAGAAATCTAGTATAAAATATTTGATGGACTGGTAAGTATTCTGATTTTCTCTGAATATTAGAGTATCAAAATTATTTTAATTTCTTAATCCTTAATCATAAATTGATACCCACTTGCCTGTGGGAACTTGTAATTGATATAGGGTGACTATGTTATTTGATAAGGTCTCCTACTTGAAAGACTGAATTATGAAAATCTCTTAAAGAATGGCTCTAGTATATTTTTCTAAGGCAAGTAGCTAAAGAAATGTGAACGAATAATGTTCAAAGTATTAAGAATTTCTACTGTTTCCTTTTAGGACTGCACTACAAAATGTTACCTATCAGACATATAATGTCAAGTAAAACACTACATATTATCAAAAAGTTATGAATAGCATGAAGAGACACCACAAAGTTAACATACAAAACCTAATTTTATTTATTTAGCTGTAACAAAGACAAAAGAATTCTCATCTGCAGTATTTTAAGGATCTCATCCCAGCCTCTTTAAATTTTCAGAGGAACCTAAAGAGAAGATAGCTTTTGAGGCCAGTTTGTCACAACAGACTGGAATTATAAAATTCATCTTTCAGACTAAAGAGAACTATGAAAATAGCAAAAGCTTGTCAGAAGCTCCCAGCTTATGTTAATGGAGGTTGGTGGGACATGGTAGAAGAGTTAATTAGGCTACTCATAGAAGCAGGAATAAGCTAATCAGGCTTTGATATTCCCTATGGGTAGTTACCTGATTGATCCAGAGTACAAAAGAGCAGAGGCAAGCCTCTGAGAACTCTTAATCTCTTTTCAAAGAGCAATTACTGCTATACACACACATATATGCATGTACACATGTGTGTATGTGTGTAATGTATTTGTGTGTGAATATACATACATATGTACGTGTGTGTGCCTCTGTGTGTGTATATGTGTGTGTGTGTGTGTGTGTGTATGTATGGCATATGGCATATTCTGGTTACACCTCCTACCCCCCCACTTCTTTTCCATACCCCTGCACCATGTGGGCCTGCTGCCTTACAGATGAGTACTGTGAGGGAAGGATTTATAGGCCTAGATGACCACAACTGGGCACAGGATTCGTGAGTCAATGATAAACTATAAATACCCTCTTGGGTGAATTCAGCCACTTCTGTTAATAAAGACTGCAAGCTTCTGCTGGTGGTGATTCATATGGCCTCAGCATAAGTCTGAAGAACTGGTTTAGGTCATATCTGTAGAGGGAAAAAGGTGTTTCTTCTCTTGCCTCTCCACTATGGAAAGACCAGAAAGTTTCCTCCTTCAGTTAACATGTGGAATCTAACACTCAGTCTTACTGATCTTCAGTGATCAACATCTGCATCCTCAAACTGTCCGGCAACAGTCGGTCGGCATCTATCTCCATCCCATCTTCATAATCCCTAATTGAGTCTTCTGTCCTTACTCCAGCCATGTTATATTAGCTGCTCACAGACTGAGCAAGCATTCCTTCCAATCGCTCCAGAGTGGCTTGTCCTTCTGCAGTTAAATGAGACAATCCTTCTTCATAGGTGTAAAATGTCCTTGTTCATGTGCTTCCACATCATATTCTTCTCCATCATAATCATCTGAATCTTCATCCTCAGGATCTGGATGTAAAGCTTGACACTCACACATTGCAGCAAACAATGCTTCCATTGCTGACTTATCACTTGGAACAAATCTGAACTCAGCAATTGGTTCAATATCTTCATCACTGTCCTCATCTTCTTCCCCTTCAGCCATTGGAGTTTCTTTTACTTCTTTGGGTTCTTCCTCTCCAAATCGAGCATTCACCATAACATACAAGTGCTCTTGTGGATAGGCATTTAGGTCCCTGGAGACAGCATGTAAACTAATGGTGGGATAGTCCAGCGAAAATCCCAATCCAGATCCATCTAACCAGGATAGGCGGCTCTCGGCGATGTAGAGGGTACCGGTGCCCAGGCCCTTGCTGTCCAGCACCGCTTCGGTGTCCGGCTGCTGCTGCCGCAGCCCATCTTCGGAGCTCGGCGGAGGGAAGCTCTTCAAGAAACTCATCCTGTCGGCGCTGGCGGGGGCAGTGGCCGCCCGGCAGACAGGGGAGGGGGCTGGACGGGAGGCGAAGGCAGCACGCTTGCCCCAAACCCGGAAGGAAAGGGCCCTTGGTTTGTCTTTTGAGAGAATTTAGGAGTTACCTCTACTTCTTCCCCCGTCTTCCAGCTCTCAAGAATGGAATTGTGCATTTACTGGTCAGCAGAAATCAGTGGTAGAATATAAACTATAAAGGAAATTTGAGACATGTCCTATGAGGGATGGAGAGGGAGAGACCAGATTAATCAATGAGTACATTCTAGGGCAGAAACAGTTTGTCTGATCTCTGAGGTCATAAACACACCCCTGGGAAGGCTTAGCCAACAGAATTAGACTTTTTCCTTTAATCAGCCAAGTTTGGTGTTGGATAGCATCCTCTTTTCCTGAATATCATTCTTCAAGAAGCCGACTCTACAAAACCTCATAATATATCACTATTGCATCTGATACTGTATAGAATAGTCTCTCCTAGTAGTCTCCCCACTTTCCACTATAAGGAAGGAGGCATAGTTCAATCTCTCTTCTCTAGGACATTCATTAGTTTTTCCATTTCTCAGGTTCAACTTAGCCTCTGTTTCTATCAGCAGATGCCTAACTTTTAAGAAACAGCTGACTTAAAAGTCACTCATTCTATTTGCATCTCCAATGCAATTGGGAGGGGGGGTAAGAAACAGAAAGACGGAGAGACGGGGAAAAGGAGGAGGGAGGGAGACAGAGAGGGAAATGGGGGGAAAGGGAAATGAGGGAAGAAGAGACAGAGACGGAGAGACAAAGAAAGGAGTGGGGGAAGAGGAGGGAGGGAGAGACCGAGAGGCAGGGAAAGAGGAGGAGGAGAGAGACAGACAGATAGACAGCCTGGGGGGGAGAGGGGGAAAGAATGCCTACTTCTTCCCCTATAGGCGGGGCTCTATCCACACCTAAATGAAGGGGAATACAACCCGTTCCCACCCCGTGGAGCTAGATGGCGCACTGGGCTAGGAGTAAAGAAGGCTCATCTTTCCCAGTACAAATCCGGCTTCAGACTAGCTGTGTGACCCTGGACAAGTCACTTCACCCTGTGGCCTCAGTTTCCTCATCTGTAAAATGAGCTGGAGAAAGAAATCGCAAACCACGCCAGCATCTTTGTCAGGAAAACCTCAAATGAGGTCACTTAATGCCCGCCCCGGAAAAGGCCCCGATGCGGCTTCAGCCTTGGGGGCACAAGTGACATTTCTGCCTCAGCGCGGATCCGGGTTTCCACCAGATCTTCCCCATCCCCTGGAGAAAACGTGGGAGCGATTTCTTCCCCAGGTCCCACAACAGACCCTCAGATCAAGAAGATCAAAGTCTAAAAGCTCTGCCCGATTTTTACCTCAACCCCAATCCCAGGAGCCGGGCAGCCCAGAAGACACCTACTATTTACAGCTCTAACCGCACCCCCCTCCTTAGGTGGGATTGGCCAATCCTTAGATCGCTCCGGGTCACGTGACACTTCCGTCTGGGGCGCCCCCCCCCCCAAGCCACACCTCTCCTCCCATCAGAGATATTGCACGCATCTAAGAGGCTGAGGAGTGGGATGTGAGAGAGATTCTAGTTCCTCTCTCGCCCTCTACTGCGCAGTTTGGTTGAGTTGTTCCACCTGTAATTTGTGGAAGTCACAGGCTGGAGAGAGGTCTGGTAGAAGTGCTCCTTTTAAAGTCTAAGGTCCTGAATTTGAATTCTTGGTTCGGCTACTTCCCATCTACCTGATTTGGGGGAACGTCCTCGTTGGACCAGTTTCCTCATTTGTAAAAGAGGAAGATTGGATTAGATTACCTCAGAATTCCTCTCAGCGCTAAACATAAAACTTTGTGACTCAGAACAAGTCATTTAACTTCTCAGTGGATTACTTTTCCTCGTTTATAAAATGAAAGTAATGGACCCTAAGGAACCTGGGACAGTGTATTGTAAGTTGGGAAAGAAGTGTAATGTGGTATTGTTGCATGAGGGGTCAGGTCCGGGAGAATAAGTAAATTCTCTGCTACTTCCTGATTGGCTTTTAAGTTTCTTGATTCCTAAAAGTTAGCCCTCTGAGGTTAGTTCTCTGAGAGGCACTATATTTAAATTCTCCTTTCACTGAGGCACCCACTAGCCCCCTGGGATAGATAATTCTTATAGGTTCTTATACCAAACAAGGTGGCCTCTTGTATTTCCGTTCCTCCCCAAGTACATGTGGGACAGATAGAGTAATTGACTTGCCTAAATGCCACATCTCAGGGAATTACAAAAATGCAGACTGAGTGACACCTCCCCATAACATTGATTGACTAGCAGTCACTGAGTCAATATATCTTTTAATAGTAGCATGTGCCAGATAGGTCGGATTGCTCTACCATACTGATCACCACTTCACCTGAATGAAATCTTCCCTGGAGATAGCTGTAAGAATTAAGGAGCCAGTAAATGAATGTTTGATAGAAGGGAAACAGAGAAAATCTATGTGGTGAGTCTCTCTTCCATCTCTCCCCTGGGGCCGAATATATGCTAGGAGACTTTAAGGGGGTGTCACCCTGAAACTGGGTGACCTGGATGGTTGTGCCACCCCACAGGAGTTGGGGGTACGGCTTCCCTATAAGATGAGGTATATGGTACCCCAGTCTGATTCTGAATAAGGATGTGGTACACACAAACCTTCCCACATCAGTTAATTTCACAGCTGGTGGTCTGGTTTCAAGATGGAAACAGCCAGACCAAGCTGTGGTTCCCCACTCCCTTGTTGTCTCTCAGGCACTCTGGAACACTATCTGACTGTTGAATGGCTTTTATTATTTGTAATTCAGGGATTGGGGAAAGGGGTAAAGGGCAGAGGGATTTTGGGGTGCCCTCTTCTCTATTTCTATGGGGTCTGTCACTTAGGAGGGAACCTTTGGGGTTCCCTCTCCTAAGCTTTTCCCCTCTCTCCTTCTCTTTCTGTTTCTATCCTTTTCTATAATTGTAAGTTTTGACTAGAAGGGGGGGGAGTCTCTCAACAAGGTTGGGAAATGGGAGAAGAAGACTAAAAGATGCTTCCAAAATGGAGTCCAAACTTAGCTGACTTGATGGCTGAAGTCTTGATGGGTGAGTTGTGATGGAATAGCTTTGATCGGGGAATCAGGGTTTCAATTTCCACAAGAAAGATCCTCAGGAAGCCCTCAGGACTGGATCTGAGGTGGGATATCCACCTCCTCCTTCTCTCAGTTCTCTACCCAAAGACCTCTCATCTCTTTCCTTCTCCCTGGAGAAATTCCCAGAATCCTCTCTGGTCACAACTGTCAGCAACTGCCTTCTCTGGCTCCTTTGGTCCCTTCCCCCTTGCATAAATCCCATCCTTACAGTATCCTGGTCCCATTTAATTCATGCATCACTATTTCCTATTCCTATCTTATGTTCTCCCTCCCTCCAAAACAATACATCCTTATCTTGTCTTATCACTATACTAATTATCTATTCCTATTCTAAAACGGGTTTTGGAGAGGTTGGTAGGGGGATGAGGGTTGAAATTTATATAACAATATTTATAGGGTGTAAAACAATTTTGTGACAAGAAAAGTTTTCCATTGAACACGATGTCTAAGTTTACAGTGTAACAATTTTCTTATCTTTAAACTCTTCTAAGTTATTATTTAACCCATCTATGATTTTAACAGAATTTTAACTTGTTTCTACTTTTAATGTATAAGTCTATCAAATAATGCAATACTAATTATTCCTAGCTATTATCAAATTATGTTTAAACTACCCATATTTTAAATGCAATGTTAATTTTTATATTGAGAATCTGTTTTAGTATGTTAGTATTCTTAGTTATCTATTCAACAACACTTATATATTTTATTCTTATGCTTTCCCTGCATTAGCTCACTAAAATTTTTTTGAACTTCCCTAGCCCTTTCTGCACTTTCCCTATGCCTGTTGTCCAAATTATCTGCTAAATTGTTAGTATGCTACAATATCTACATGGTTAGGGACTTTTATTTACAATTCTACTCTACTTTTCTAACCTATGTTACAGGTATGTCTAAAATTTACATTATTTATGCTATTATACATTTGTACAAGCATTAGTTCTACATATCAATGTTAACCAGACAAGAAAATTGCTTGATCTTCTTATGTGGTTAAAATATTATGGAACTGGGGGGCAGCTGGGTAGCTCAGTGGATTGAGAGCCAGGCCTAGAGACAGGAGATCCTAGGTTCAAATCCGGCCTCAGACACTTCCCAGCTGTGTGACCCTGGGCAAGTCACTTGACCCCCATTGCCTACCCTTACCAATCTTCCACATATAAGTCAATACACAGAAGTTAAGGGTTTAAAAAAAAAATTAAAAAAAAATCTTATGGAACTGGGGGCAGCTGGGTAGCTTAGTGGATTGAGAATCAACCCTAGAGATGGGAGGTCCTAGGTTCAAATCTAGCTTCAGACACTTCCCAGCTGTGTGACCCTGGGCAAGTCACTTGACCCCCATTGCCTACTCTTACCACTCTTCTGCCTTGGAGTGACTCCAAGATGGAAGGTAAGGGTTTAAAAAAAATTTTTTTTAAATCTTATGGAACTTGCAAGTATTTACATTATAGACATACATTTTGTGTTTTCACAATCTTCAGACACTCGCTTATTTACATGAGTTCTTGACTAGATATCAGCTTTGTGTTGTGTTTTGTACTCTCTATGTTCTCTGTATACTGTGCATGCAAAATACTCAGCCTTGTTTTCAAAGTTGTCAGTTTTCTTCAGGTTGTCAGTAGATTTCTCTTGTATCTTGATGCTATGTACTATGGTTGCATTTTCCCTAAAGTGTGAGGTTAATTTGTGTTTTTGTGCTATTGCCACACCATAGTCTTACATAAAACGTTTGTTTCCTTCTGTCCTCTTCTTTGTGCAATTGTCCATTTTTTGCAAAGTTCAAAGTTCAAAAGTTTTTCACAATGTCTTATCAAGTACTCTTTCCTTGCATCTTTCCTCTTGGTGATTTTCCCAATTTCCTTTTCTTCTCTTGATTCTTTTCCCCTTCTCTGTTTCTCTGTCACATGTTGTCTGTTGTTGTACATGTTGTTGGACGGGTTCTCTGGTCCAGATGCAGGAACAGTGTGGATTGTGATTCTTTTTCAGTGATGTCAATCAATTGTTTGTGTGTGTATGTTATATTCACTTTCAGATGTTTTGTAATGATTTTGTATTTTGCAATGATTTTGAATTTCAATTCTTAGTCCTCAGCACTTTCTGTAATTTGTCTATCTTGAACTGTTTCTGGGTGTTCTGCATTTGTATGTTTCTTTTCAGGTTTCACATGGGTCACATGGAACCACGAATCTTTTCCTTCTACTTTTATACTTGTAGGGATAGTGAGCAAAATTTGATAGGGTCCTAACCATTTGGGGGTCTGTTACTGATTTTCTTGTGAAGTTTCTTATGTACACTATGTTTCCTGGTTTTAAATTATGCAAGTCATAATCAAGGGGAACTCTCTGTTGAATCGAACCAAGTTCATGGAGTTCTGTGAGTCTTTGTTGCAGGGCCTGGATATATTTATGCAATTCACAATCTGCACCCAGCACTGAGACATATGGGGTTTTGTGAGCTCTCCCTTACCAAACAGGTTGGCCATATAGCATTTCAAATGGGGAAAGATGTAAGTTCTCACTAGCTTTACTTCTCAGATACCATAACACTATTGGTTGTGTAAGAGGGGAAATCTAGATATTTAAGGTACGGTCATCAGAAATCAATTAACTCGATTTCAAAATAAAATAGACCCAAGTCAGGATGACTTTTGTGGTGGTTTATTTACAATTAGGAAGGTTGAAGGTAGAGAAATTGAGAGTGAGAGAAAAACTCTGGCCTGGACCAGAGTTTTGGACCAGGCAGGAATTTAGAGGTCCCAGCAGAGGGGCACAGAGGTTAATTAAACTAGATTTCTAGTCATAAGGCCTCCTCCAAGAAGAGAGGCCTCCCTAAAGCTGGAGCCTCCAGAAACACCAAGGGAAGAGAAATAGAGTCAGCCTAACTTACCCACATGACAATTCAAAGGGAAGCAGTCTGAGGTTTCACCAGAGATCCTTCTAACCCAAGTTCATAATGCCAACTGCCTCCACAGGAAATTACCATCATATTTAAAAGATAGCATCTTTCGTCACTTCCTGCATCCACCTCCAATTGCAAATGGACAAATGGCAGCCTCGACACTGTTTTGGACTGCCCAAAGGGCAGTCCCTTGTTTTTGATTTGCTTCTTACTATCATGTGTGGGTAACAGACCTTCCCCTCCCAACTTAATTCTAAATTGGGTGGGGTGACATTATTCTTGGTGGCTAGAGTCTGAACAAATGAATGAGAGTGAGCTAATTCCATTCACACAGTTGAACTAGCAATCCAATATTGCTTTGATTCCATTTATATATACTGTTTTCATTGCTACAGTCTTCTCCACATTATGTTTGTAATCCTTCTGTATTTAGGCTTTTCTTTAGGTATTCTGTACTTTTGATGGATTAGTCATCCAGTACATGTATGAAACATAGCCACACGTCTTTCTTCAATACCTATGTTTGGTACCATTATCACTGGTACATTTGCTTCTTGATATATTCTTTCATTTCCTCTTCATCATCAGAACTCATGTCATCAGAGTCTGTGTAAACAGGGTATGGTTGTGATAGCTTGGTATTAATTACATCTAATGCTAAAATTGCTTCCATGTTCATATCTGCTTAGTCATTTTCTGGTAGCATGCTAGTCATGTGTGGTTCATTGCTTTCTGTTTCTCAGTTGACTTGACTCATGGGTTCAGCTATTTCTGTTTTTTGATTCACTTGAATCATTGGAGTCTCTATCTCTGAATATCCCATGTCCCCTTCCTGTTGTAAAGTGACTACTGTTTGCTCTGGCTTTGGACCCTCAGATTGCAATGCATTTTGATCTTGTACATTATTGTTCCTGTATGGCATTAGCATGTTGTTATCTTGATTGTTACCCTGGCTTGGCTATATTATTTTATGGATTGATTCATTGTTCTGTGTGAGTGATTCCTCTATTTGGTTATCTTTTAAGCCGCACAAGTCCCATCCTTACATAGCCCAGGACACTGATCCCAAGAGTCCCAAGGTGTAAGGGTTAAATTTAATGGTTGGATAATAATGTTATGAAATTATGTGGTTACCAATATTTATTATATCTCTGGTCAGAAATCTATTTACAAATATTTACAAAAGGGAGAGGAAACAAAAAAGTAGAGAAATATGAAGAGGTAAGAGAGGTTATCCTATCAACTTAAATGTTTACTCCAGGTTTGCTTAATCCAAGCAGAGATTAATTAGCTCTCAACGAGGAAGGCTAGTAGTGAGTAACCACTTGGCCTCCTCCAAGATGGAAGCTAGTCTCTTAGGAAACTAGGAAAGGAGTCAGCCTTTCACTCACTCAACAAAGTAGTCCAGGAGTCAGAGTTTAAGTTGAAGCTGAGCTCCAAGCCTATGATCCAAGCTGAAGTCTCCAGCTAAGCTCTCTCAAGACTCTTCCTAGTCAAAAGACTATCTCCAAAAGACAATCTCTTTGGACTATCTTCTCAAAGACAAGGGAGTTCAGGGCTTGCTTTTATGGTGACTTCTTGTCCCTGCCCCTCTTCACAGGGGCCAATCATAGTTTCCAAATTGTCTAGCACTATTAAGATTAAAAATGATAAAGGCTGGTATAAATATATAAATTAGTAATTTAATTAAAGCCATGCTGATAGATAAAATCATTAGACCACGCGCTTGTAAACATTCAAAACTGCCGCCTCCATTACTGTCTCCTGTCTGCTGGCCAAGAGAGCCTACTGGCAAAGAGCCCACTCCTTCCTAACCCAGGAGATTTAAGCTCTTCCCTGGGTCAAGAGGTAGGCCTTCCCAAGCCCAAAAACCCAGAAACGGAAACCAGTTGGACCATGTTGGATCACGGGAAATGTAGTTTTGATACATTTCCCCTGCCCATAGAAATATATACACTTTTAGATGGCATTCCCAAATTTCACTTTTATAATTCCCTGTGAGGTCCGGCAAAAAAAAAGGTTAGTCCTTTTTTCTTCGCTGGACCTGTAAAAATAAACAACTTCTAAATTTTTCAGGAGTTTGGGGATAAAAGAAATAGATGAACAAGTGGTTAAAATTAGATGCATTGACAAAAAACCAATTTGGGGCTGTCCCCCACTGGCATAACAGTGTACAATTAAAACAATACATACAACTCAATTTCAACTCCCCATAGTTCAATCAACTGCATCCCAAAGTTCAAAGTTTTGTCTTCATGGTACAGTGAAGGCTTTTCAGACATCTTCATGTTGTCTTCACCAAAACAAGTTCGTTGTCTGGATTTTGGGGAGATGGCAAGATCCTTATTCTGAAATTATTCTCAAAAGAATTTAAACTTTACAGATTACAAAACATACATTTTCTTCTAAGATTTATACAATTTAATTCCCCGTGAAATTACTCCTAAAAGAGTTAAACATACATATATTTTTACATTATCGAATTTTAAAAAACTTAACAGATATCCCCGTGAGGTAAATCTTAAACACACCTTTTTTCTAAAAAAAAAGGTACCTCAGGTCAGCTAAGGATGGCAAAATACAAAGAATAAAATTCAAGAAAAAAGAAGAAAAAATTAACTTTTGAATGAAATGTAAAATGTGCAAAAAATCTAGGGAAAATAAACTTAGACCTTTGAATGAAGGCCTAATTAAAGTGAATTCAGCAGTGTGCAATTACCCATCCAGGGCCAGGACTTAAGGAAAATGTCTCTCTCTGATCTGACTTATCATCAACTTTTTAGGGAAGTGAGCCAAATAAATAACCAATCTTAGGTGCTTTCTAGGAATCTAAGTCGAGGGGACCCACGTCCTCTAAAGTTTTAGAAAAGACTGGGACTCCAGGACTCAAACCCCAATTTCCAAGCCCTAAAGTATTGGCATAGTACTGCAGCAATTATGCAGATCTTAGTCAGTCAAGTCTCTGACCATGTGCTTTCTTTAGCACTATTAACAGCTTTCATATTCCCTTCTGGAATCAGAGAGGCATTTAAATCACAGTCCTATAGGCTCAGGTATTTGCTGTAGAATCAGAAAAAGGATAAATAATGATTATATATGTACTTCCAATACAAGATGAGAAAAAAAAGGGGAAAATCAATTTCTCTCATTAAAAAATGTTTTAAAAATCAAATATATATATATATATATATATAGCTTAGAATTAGAAGGGTTATGTTACCCAAAAATGAGACTTTCTGTGAGAGAAAGTGGGTTTTACAAAATAGCAGATTCACAATGCACATTCAAATAGAGTACCATTATTTCCAATAGCACATTTTAAAACAATGATGTTCAAAATCATATACTTGTTACAACCTGTAACCCTTGGCAAATGCTGTTATTGCTTCCATAGCAAAGAATATACTTAAAAAAGAAACCTTCTGGTATAATCATCCTCAGATAAGAATATACAGGAGCTCCTTGGCTTCCTGTTTTAAAAAATCCTGGGTAGGAAATGCTTCTACCCATTCCAGGCAATAATGCCTCTTATAATAAAATATATAAAAGCTTTATCCTTTAAGACAACAATTCTTAAGGATTTAAAGTAAAAGTTAAAAAGATCTCTTGTAAAATTACAAGGTAATATTCAAAGCATGGAAACTTTCAAGGTTCTTTGCAATTACCAAGACAGAATAAATTTTTAAAAGGCATGTGCTCTATAAATCCAGTAGTATCAGATCAACAAGCTGGTCAAAACCTCTTACCAGTTCTCATAGATTTTTCTCATTATTTGAGAGTTACAATAAAATCACAAACAGAATTAATCTAGCAGCCACAAACTACATTAACTTAAAATGATTCAGTGTAACAGGAAAATCAATGAAATAAGCAAGATTAATTTACAAAACTAATTAGCAATATACAGTAAGATACAGTCTTTTTAAAACAGAAATAAAGCTCATTCAGTTCCGAGGTTTTAAAAGTTCACCCCTGGTTTCAATTTAAGGTTCTTTTGATTGAGTTCTGCTGAGTTTAAGGGTTTTTTTTCCCTAAAAGTTCAAAGTTCTTCCCCTGAGTTCAGTTTTTAATCACAAGCAAGTCTGAATAGGCCATTCAGCCAATTAAGGGTAAACGCTAGTCGCTAGGTCCAGATGCTATCGTCCACGTGGGCTTGGGGTTAGTGGAGAAAAGCTCAGGAAAATACCCATGTGTAGAGTCTGTGTGGGTTGGGGTTGCCTAAATTAGGTCTTTAGAGAAACACATGGAAGGCTAGAATGTCTCCTATACGAAAGTAGAGAGAAAGGGGAATATACCCAAATCCTTAGCGGCAGGAACTGAAGCAGTCTCTGGAGGTCAAGATCTCGGCAAGTCAGGACTGGCTTCCTTCCCGGAAATCTCAGGAAAAGCAGCTCGGGGTTCTGGAGTGGAACGATGGCTTGCAGGCTTTCGGCGCGGCAGGAATGGAGATCAAGTCAGGAGTCAGGAGATCAGCAGCGGCAGAGACACACTGGCTGGGCTCCGGCATTTCATCAGTGCCAGCAAGGGCCACCAGGCCCGGGGCATTGAGCAAAATAATTAGCAGCCCAGCGGCAATTAAAACCATTGTCTCTCTTCCCCAGAAAACAGCCTCTAGGCTGGGGAAAATTGGGAGAGGACTGGGCAAGGAAAAAAATCGCTTCTGAGACTCGGGGTCCCAAAGCCGCATGGCTTCTTCTTAGGCTAGCTAGAAAATTGAGAATTTGAATTTCGACCTTCGTGGTTGCCAAATTATTAAGATTAAAAATGATAAAGGCTGGTATAAATATATAAATTAGTAATTTAATTAAAGCCATGCTGATAGATAAAATCATTAGACCACGCGCTTGTAAACATTCAAAACTGCCGCCTCCATTACTGTCTCCTGTCTGCTGGCCAAGAGAGCCTACTGGCAAAGAGCCCACTCCCTCCTAACCCAGGGGATTTAAGCTCTTCCCTGGGTCAAGAGGTAGGCCTTCCCAAGCCCAAAAACCCAGAAACGGAAACCAGTTGGACCATGTTGGATCACGGGAAATGTAGTTTTGATACATTTCCCCTGTCCATAGAAATATATACACTTTTAGATGGCATTCCCAAATTTCACTTTTACAGCACTGCCCAGGAGGCAGTGTCTGTGGGATCAACTTCTCATCTTCAAAAGGTTAAGTTCTCATCTAAGAGTGTGAATTTTCTAAATCTCACCTTCTGGAGAAGTGAATACTCATCAAAAAAGTTCACAATTGATCCAACCATTCTGGATGGCTATTTGGAACCATGCCCAAAGGGCTTTAAAAGACTGTCTGTCCTTTGACCTAGCCATATCACTGCTGGGTTTATACCCCAAAGAGATAATAGGGAAAAAGACTTGTACAAAAATATTTATAGCTGTGCTCTTTGTGGTGGCAAAAAAAAATTAGAAAATGAGGGGATGTCCTTCACTTGGGGAATAGCTGAACAAATTGTGGTATATGCTGGTGATGGAATACTGATGCGCTCAAAGGAATAATAAACTGGAGGAATTCCATGTGAACTGGAATGACATCCAGGAATTGATGCAGAGTGAAAGGAGCAGAGCCAGAAGAATATTGTACACAGAGACTGATACACTGTGATAAAATTGAAAGTAATGGACTTTTGTACTAGCAGCAATGCAATGATCCAGGACAATTCTGAAGGACTTATGGAAAAGAACACTATCCACAATCTCAATTGAGCTTTGTATTTGGATGAGGGAGTTTGGGATGACAATATGGAGGCCTTTTGGATATAGGAAGGGGAAAAGAAATGAAAGTTTGAAGATTTCTAAGAACTCTTTCACTTTTTATGCTGAGCATAACTGCAAGTGGGGGCTGGGACAAAGACCCAAAGGCTCCTGAGGAGAAGGACAGTATATGGTACATAGGGAGTGTGCAGACATGTGGTCTTGATTATACTTCTTAGATGCACTCATTGCCATCATATATTCTGACTTGTTTCAGGGATTCAGACAGAACACAGGCTATGTACTCCTCCTGTAACTTGAACTGTACACTAACAATAACTAAAGTATACATTAACAAGCTGTTAGCCTGGAGGCCTGCCCTCAGCACTGACTTTCCAAAGAGTTTGGACTTGTAAAAGGGGAAAACTAGATATTTAAGGTATGGTCAACGGAAATCAATTAACTCAATTTCAAAATAAAATAGACCCAATTCAGTATGACTTTATGGTGGTTTTATTACAATTAGGAAGGTTGAAGGTAGGGAAATTGAGAGAGAGAAACTCTGGCCCGGACCAGAGGCCTGGACCAGGTAAGAATTTAGAGGCCCCAGCAGAGGGGCACAGAGGTTAATTAAACAAGGCTTCTAGCCACAAGGCCTTTTACAATTAGAAAGGCAAGAGAGGCCTCCCTGAGGGTAAAACCTCCAGAAACACCAAGAGAAGAGAGAGAGAGAGAGTCAGCCTAACTTACCCATGTGACAGTTCAAAGGGAAGCAGACTGAGGTCTCACCAGAGATCCTTCAACACCAAGTTCAAAGTTCCAACTCCCTCCATAGGAAGTTACCATTATATTTAAAAGATAGCATCTTTCATCACTTCCTGCATCCACCTCCAATTTGCATGTCTAATCACAATAGACGATTCTCATAGTACTGCCTTGGGGGCAATCAGTTGATTCTGATTCGTCACCTACTATGGACCTCCCAGAATTAGAGGTGTCCTCACCTTTGGTGATTAAATCTAAAGATGGGTAATGTAGACTTAATCTAATTATCACAGACTTCCGGGCTAAGATGGCCACAGAGTAGAAACAAGGGTCTTCTCCTCACCATTGACCTATATAAAGAGCCTCAAAAGAACAAACATCAAAATTAGATGAGCGAAGGAACTCTACTGTATGGCACAGTCTTGAAGGTAGGCAAAGTTTGGGTATTTCTACACTATAAGCGGGTAAATTTACTCCTACCAAAGCATGAGCTGATCACTCCTCCCCTACTCCACCTACAGTGCCAGAGTCAGAGTGAGTAAGGGGCATTCTCTAGGATTTTGGGGGTCTGGCTGAAGACCACACAGATTTACCCCTCAGAGCAGTGAGACCTGGGACCCCAAGAGGCTGAGGAACATGGAACTTGGGTGCAGAGATAGGGCAGAGAGGTGTTGCCCACAGCAGATGCTGCAGAGACTGAAAAATAGCCTCAGGGCAAAAAACATTCTGTAGCTTGATATACAGAGACCTGCCTCCCCTCCTCACTCAGACTTCTGGGAGGGAAGGGAGGAAAAAACTAACACAGCAATGACCACCAACACCCAAGAACTACAATCTACAACTACCAAGAAAAGGAAGAAAAAGCCTCTGAACCTGGATAACTTCTATAGAGAAAAGCAGCAGACTACAGAGGAGACAGCAGAGGGTGACAAACAAGCAAATACATCCAAACTTTCAAAATAAATGGATTGGTTACAAGCTCTCCAGGAAATCAAATTTGAGTTTGAGAACCAAATAAGAAAGATAGGAGAAACATGGCAAGAAAAGTGGGAACTAGTTAAAAAAGAAAATAACAGTTTAAAAGACAGAATCTCCCACTTGGAAAAAAGAAGCCCAGAAATCAAATGAAATGATAAAAAAATTGGAGACCAGAATTGACCTACTGGAAGCCATGAAAAGTAGGATAGATCAAACAGAAAAGGAAAATCAAAGAATAATAGCTGAAAAATCAGTCTTTAAAGACTAGAATTGGGCAAGTAGAAGCTAATGATCTCATAAAATAGCAATTATTAATAAAGCAAAGTCAAAAGAATGACAAAATAGAAGGAAACTTAAAATATCTCATTGAGAAGATGGCTGTCTTGGAAAACAGGTCCAGGAGAGGCAATTTGAGAATCATAGGTCTACCTGAAAACTTAGATATAAACAGAAATCTTGACATTATAGTGCAAGAAATTATCCAAGAAAACTGCCCTGATGTTCTTGGACAACAGGGCAAAGTAGACATTGAAAGAGTCTATAGATCACCCTCTACATTAAATCCTCAAAAGACTTTCCAAAGAGTTTTACTATACACTTTTATGTTGTCATTTTCTTTGACTATTGTGTGGGTGTGCCCTTGTTTTTTCTGGGGTACAGGATCCTCCCTAAGGGCTTCTGTGACCTCTACTCAGGGCTCAGTACAGGGCCCTCAGGTTCCATCTCTGCTGGTGATGACCTGCACTAGGTGACTACCTTCTCTCCTTTTTGACTGTCCCAGAGTTGGGTCTCTTCTTCCCCTCTGAAGAAGGGAAAGGTCTGAGTTTGGAATTAAGGAAGGAGGACATCTGGTTTCTAAATATTAAGAAGCCTCTTCCCTTCCTCTGCCTCATTGAAGTCCCTACCCTATATATGTTAGCATCCCTTTCCACCTATAATTTTCCCCATCCCCAACTGTCTTTTCCCTTTTAGAATGATCCACCCTTCTGGGAAAACCTGGTTTTCCCTTTTTTGTTTAGCCCCAGAATTTCTTTCCAAAGAAATGGAATACATTTAAATTATATTTTTCTCCACATTTTCCCAACAAGGCCAGTCTTGGCACTATCTCAGCATAGCATTGGACAATTGTTCTCCCTCATCAAGGTCACTCAAGAATTATTTATTTGTTCCAAAATCCTTGTGTTGGAGTTTTCCATTACAGTTATTAATTGATCCCAGGAATTGTATAATTTTTCATTCAGGCTCAAAGTAGTTTATATAAGCTAATTCACTAAGAGAAAACATTAACTAAAAATGTATCAGGTCAGATCCTGTGGTCTAGTGGGGACATTTTCGGCTTATACCATACTTTGAGTGCGTAGGACAGAGTTTTTGAAAATATAAGTTGGAGGTTTCTCTCTGAGTCTCTTCATTTTTCAAGCAGGCCAGAAATTTTATGATAGTAAGTGATCATTAGTAGGTGGATGATTTCCCCTGGGGTAGGTCAGACAGATGAATTTGGGACCCTGCAGTTGAAGTGGAGCAAAGAGCTTAGAGGGAGTGGAGTTGTATTCTTCTTTAAGATCAGAAGCTTCCTCTTGCCTTAGCCATCCATTTGTACTTGCCTTCTCTCTCCTCATCTCCCCTGCGGCTTACAAGTGAAGGACAAAAATCTTTTTTTTACATCTCTGATGAACAATTAGTGCACTGAAACATCTGTCTTAGAAATGGAGCAGCTTTTCTGGCTTTAATACTTAAACTCTAGATCACAACTCCAGCAATAACTGTAATGAGGACAACAGATGTCCCTCACAATGATCCAGATGGATGACTCTTAAAGTGGAAAAGAGAAGTGAAAGATCTTGATCCCTCTCTAGCCTGACATTCACTAATGTATAAGTGGAAATTTGTACCTTTGAACTACATTCCCTAAAATTCTCTTAGTATTTCCCAGAATCCCTCTCCTCTCTCCACCACATTGCATGGTCATGTTTGATTATAGTTTGGTAACTCTTCCCTCTCTGCCTCTCCTCTTGCACGACCGGGGATGGATTAGGTAGTTTTTTTACTTTATGCTTTAGTTATTTTTACTTTTTTATATTTCATTATTTTATTTATATTTTACTTTAGTTATTATTAGTTATTATTAATAAAACTTTTAAAATATAAAACTAAGTTATTGTATATTAATTTTAATCTTTACATTTGTTTCCAGGCAATGACAGTGTATAGGAATCAGATGTCTCTCTTACAGTCAAAGGCAAGATTCTATGGGTCCTGGAGCTAAAGATGGGCTGATGTAAAGTGGACAAAGCAAAGAGGATGAGTATGAGAGTGATTAGGGTGAAGATTGGACTAGTAGTGAGGTAGGCTCTTCAGAATGATGAGAAGCTTGACGTGATTTCGAGGATCAACCTTAATCTGTCTTTCTTTTTCAGCTTGAGATAATATCTTTGTATGGACCTGAGAAAAAAACCCAAGGATATTCAGATCTACAATTCTTGTCTTGTTCCTGTTGACCTCTGGCTTCTTACTTTAGCTTTGGATGTAGCCGGTAGGAGTTCTGAGCTACAGGGATGAGGAAGGGGAAATAAAAAATGCTGAGGCATAGAGAAAAAAATGAACTGGAAAAACAATAGCAGTAACCAAAAACAAAACAAAACAAAACAAAACTAGATACAGGAAATTTACTGAAGGAATATATGGGAAAATTTTATTGCTGTTCAGTTATATCTGACTCTTATAACCCCATTTGGGATTTTCTGGGGCAAAGATTCTGGAGTGGTTTGCCATTTTCTTCTCCAGCTCATTTTACAGATAAGGAAACTGAGGCAAACAGGATTAAGTGACTTGCCTAGGGTTGCACAGCTAGTATCTGAGGCCAGAGTCTTCCTGACTCATATGTGTGTGCACACACACATATGCATACACAAATGCACACATACACATATATACAGATACACATGTATATACATATGTACATAACTATTTACCTATATATACATATTCATATGCAATATACATACTATCCATATACACACATATAGGCAACTTTCTATGCCTTTGCATAGACTGGATTTCCTCATGCTTGGAATGTTCTTCCTTTTCACCTGTAGTTCTTAGAATCACTATATTCTTTTAATGCCTATCTCAAATACCACCTCCTACATAAGGCCTTTCCTTGTCCTCTACCAATTAATGCTGCCTTGTCGCCATCCTGAAATGACTTTGTATTTATTTAGTTTTTTGGGTGTATATATGCATGTGTTGCATGAGTATATATTCTACATATATACACACACATATCTAGACATAAGATGGGCATCCTTTCAGTTTCTAACTCATTGCCACTCCAAAAAGAGCTACTAGAAATATTTTTGTACATATGGTTCCTTTTCCTTTGATCTCTTTGGGAATTTACATTGTTATTTAGGAACTAGTAATGGCATTTCTGGGGCAAGGATAAGCATAGTTCCAAATTGTTCTCCAGATTGGTCAGTCCAGTTCCTATAGCTATAAACAGTGCCTCTTTCCCTACATTCCCACCAGTATTTGTCATTTTCATTTTTTGTTATTGTAGCCAATTTAATGAGTGTGAGGTAGTACCTCAAAGTTATTTTAGTGAGCATTTCTCTAATTATTAGTGATTTAGATCATTATTTCACGTGATTATTGGTTTCATCTTCTAAAAACTGCTTCTTCATATCCCTTGGCCATATTTGAGAAATGAGACCTTTGTCAGAAAAATTTGCTGCAATTCCCACCTTCCAGTTTCCCACTTTTCTTCTAATTTTGGCTGCATTGATTTTGTTTCTGTACAAACCATTCAATTTTTTTAAAAAAATATTTATTTTTTAGAAAAGTTAACATGGTTACATAATTCATGCTCTTACTTTCCCCTTCACCCCCCAACCTCCCTCCCACCCCCCATAGCCACTGCGCATTTCCACTGGTTTTAACATGCGTCATTGATCAAGACCCATTTCCAAATAGTTGCATTGGTATGGTAGTTTCGAGTCTACATCCCCAATCATGTCCACCTCAACCCATGTGTTCAAGCAGTTGCCCCTCTTCTGTGTTTCCACTCCCGCAGTTCTTCCTCTGAATGTGGGTAGCATTCTTTTCCATAAATCCCTCAGAATTGACCTGGGTCACTGCATTACTGCCAGTACAGAAGTCCACCACATTCTATTTTACCACAGTGTATTGGTCTCTGTGTACAATGTTCTTCTGGCTCTGCTCCTTTCACTCTGCATCAATTTCTGGAGGTCTTTCCAGTTCACATGGAATTCCTCCAGTTTATTATTGCTTTGAGCGCAATAGTATTCCATCACCAGCATATACCACAATTTGTTCAGCCATTCCCCATTTGAAGGGCATACCCTTGCTTTCCAGGTTTTTGCCACCACAAAAAGCACGGCTATAAATATTTTTGTACAAGTTTGTTTATCTATGATCTCTTTGGGGTACAAACCCAACAATGGTATGGCTGGATCAAAGGGCAGGCATTCTTTTATAGCCCTTTGA
Organism: Gracilinanus agilis; assembly: GCF_016433145.1. Lineage (NCBI taxonomy): Eukaryota > Metazoa > Chordata > Mammalia > Didelphimorphia > Didelphidae > Gracilinanus > Gracilinanus agilis. Next base: position 258,931,907 of record NC_058133.1, on the reverse strand, counting down.
GCATAGTTCCAAATTGCCTTCCAGAATGGTTGGATCAGTTCACAGCTCCACCAGCAATGCGTTAATGTCCCAATTTTGCCACATCCCCTCCAACATTCATTACTCTCCCCTTCTATCATTTTAGCCAATCTGCTAGGTGTGAGATGGTACCTCAGAGTTGTTTTGACTTGCATTTTTCTAATTATTAGAGATTTAGAACACTTTCTCATGTGCTTATTGATACTTTTGATTTCTTTACCTGAAAATCGCCTATTCATGTCTCTTGCCCATTTATCAATTGGAGAATGGCTTGATTTTTTATACAATTGATTTAACTCCTTGTATATTTGAATAATTAGACCCC